>NW_027208329.1:0-83557 GCF_964237555.1 Oryctolagus cuniculus
CCAAATGGAGTGTGAGTGCGATTTTGAGGTGAATTCCATCAGAATTCCAAAGTCAGTCTGTGGAAGGGGGGGATGAATCTGGAAACAGCCAGTTTCTTTGTGTCTACATCCAGCCAAATATCACAAAGGACTCTTGCATTTCTTTGGCTTTTTCACATTTCCCTTATTTATCATGGTTTGTAATGAATTTTCTGATGTGAGCTTTGATTTTGAGGCTGGAATATGGAGTTCAGGGCACCGGAGGAATGGTCTATTTCAAACAGGGCACAGCTGTTGGTGTGCTCCAATTCTGGCTATTGTCTTTGTTTTGGGTGCCTCAGCTGAAATTTGGTTTCTTGAGTTTCACTGGGATTGTCAGGTTAATTCAGTCAGAATTCCACAGGCAGTCAGCTTTAGTGGTGGATGAATCTGGGAACAGCCGGTTTCCTTGCAACTAAATCAAACCCAATATCATTATGAATTCTTGCATTTCTTTGGATTTTTCTCTTTTTTCTTATTTATCATGGTTTGTAATGAATTTTCTGATGTGAGCTTTGGTTTTGAGGCTGCAATATGGAGTTCAGGGCACAAGAGGATGGTTCTTTTTCAATCAGGGCACAGCTGTTGGCTTGCTCCACTTCTGGCTTGCTGTCATTGTTTTGAGTGCCTCAGCCGATTTGTGGTTTCTTGTGTGGCAATTTCCCAAATGTTTTCAGGGTCTGAGTTGGCTTTGCCTTCTTCCTTCCCAAATTTTGTATTCTGATGCAATGCAAAGAAGAGTTTGTACAGAATACCCATTATGAAATAAAAAACACAACAAATAGGCGTTTGAAGCTTAGAAATCTACAGGTAACATGACCAAGGTGAGTTTTTGTGTTTATGAAAATCAAATGGAACACTTTGGCTGAGGTGACAGATATTAATTGCCTCCAAACTGAGTTTCACTGTGATTTTCAGGTTAATTCAGTCAGAATTCCACAGGCAGTCAGCTGGAGGGGTGGATGAATCCGGGAACAGCCAGTTGCCTAGCGACTAAATCAAGCCCTATATCATTATGGATTCTTGCATTTCTTTGGCTTTTTTTCTATTTTTCTTATTTATCATGGTTTGTAATGAATTTTCTGATGTGAGCTTTGGTTTTGAGGCTGGCATATTGAGTTCAGGGCACAAGAGGAAGGTTCTTTTTCAATCAGGGCACAGCTGTTGGCTTGCTCCACTTCTGGCTTGCTGTCATTGTTTTGGGTGCCTCAGCTGATTTGTGGTTTCTTGAGTGCCAATTTCCTAAATGTTTTCTGGGTCTGAGTTGGTTTTGCCTTCTTCCTTCCCAAATTTTGTATTCTGATGCAATACAAGCAAGATTTTGGACAGAGTAGCCATTATGAAAGAAAAAAAAAACACAGCAAATTGACCTTTCAGGATTAGAAATCCATAGGCAACACAACCAAGATGAGATTCTGTGTTTTGGAAAATGACATGGAACGCTTCCGCTGAGGTGACAGATTCTAATTCCCTCCAAATGGAGTGTGAGTGCGATTTTGAGGTGAATTCAATCAGAATTCCAAAGTCAGTCTGTGGAAGGGGGGGATGAATCTGGAAACAGCCAGTTTCTTTGTGTCTAAATCCTGCCAAATATCACAAAGGACTCTTGCATTTCTTTGGCTTTTTCATATTTCCCTTATTTATCATGGTTTGTAATGAATTTTCTGATGTGAGCTTTGGTTTTCAGGCTGGCATATTGAGTTCAGGGCACAAGAGGAAGGTTCTTTTTCAATCAGGCACAGCTGTTGGCTTGCTCCACTTCTGGCTTGCTGTCATTGTTTTGGGTGCCTCAGCTGATTTGTGGTTTCTTGAGTGGCAATTTCCTAAATGTTTTCTGGGTCTGAGTCGGTTTTGCCTTCTTTTTCCCAAATTTTGTATTCTGATGCAATACAAGCAAGATTTTGGAGAGTAGCCATTATGAAAGAAAAAAAAAAAAAAACACAGCGCATTGACCTATCAGGATTAGAAATCTACAGGCAACACGACCAAGATGAGTTTCTGTGTTTTGGAAAATGACATGTAACGCTTCTGCTGAAGTGACAGATTCTAATTCCCTCCAAAATGAGTGTGAGTGCGATTTTGAGGTGAATTCCATCAGAATTCCAAAGTCAGTCTGTGGAAGGGGGGGATGAATCTGGAAACAGCCAGTTTCTTTGTGTCTAAATCCTGCCAAATATCAAAAAGTACTCTTGCATTTCTTTGGCTTTTTCACATTTCCCTTATTTATCATGGTTTGTAATGAATTTTCTGATGTGAGCTTTGATTTTGAGGCTGGAATATGGAGTTCAGGGTACCGGAGGAATGGTCTTTTTCAAACAGGACACAGCTTTTGGTGTGCTCCAATTCTGGCTATTGTCTTTGTTTTGGGTGCCTCAGCTGAAATTTGGTTTCTTGAGTTTCACTGGGATTGTCAGGTTAATTCAGTCAGAATTCCACAGGCAGTCAGCTTTAGTGGTGGATGAATCTGGGAACAGCCGGTTTCCTTGCAACTAAATCAAACCCAATATCATTATGGATTCTTGCATTTCTTTGGATTTTTCTCTTTTTTCTTATTTATCATGGTTTGTAATTAATTTTCTGATGTGAGCTTTGGTTTTGAGGCTGCAATATGGAGTTCAGGGCACAAGAGGATGGTTCTTTTTCAATCAGGGCACAGCTGTTGTCTTGCTCCACTTCTGGCTTGCTGTCATTGTTTTGAGTGCCTCAGCCGATTTGTGGTTTCTTGTGTGGCAATTTCCCAAATGTTTTCAGGGTCTGAGTTGTCTTTGCCTTCTTCCTTCCCAAATTTTGTATTCTGATGCAATGCAAAGAAGAGTTTGTACAGAATACGCATTATGAAATAAAAAACACAACAAATAGGCGTTTGAAGCTTAGAAATCTACAGGTAACATGACCAAGGTGAGTTTTTGTGTTTATGAAAATCAAATGGAACACTTTGGCTGAGGTGACAGATATTAATTGCCTCCAAACTGAGTTTCACTGTGATTTTCAGGTTAATTCAGTCAGAATTCCACAGGCAGTCAGCTGGAGGGGTGGATGAATCCGGGAACAGCCGGTTTCCTAGCGACTAAATCAAGCCCTATATCATTATGGATTCTTGCATTTTTTTGGCTTTTTTCTTTTTTTCTTATTTATCATTGTTTGTAATGAATTTTCTGATGTGAGCTTTGGTTTTGAGGCTGCCATATTGAGTTCAGGGCACAAGAGGAAGGTTCTTTTTCAATCAGGGCACAGCTGTTGGCTTGCTCCACTTCTGGCTTGCTGTCATTGTTTTGGGTGCCTCAGCTGATTTGTGGTTTCTTGAGTGGCAATTTCCTAAATGTTTTCGGGGTCTGAGTTGCTTTTGCCTTCTTCCTTCCCAAATTTTGTATTCTGATGCAATACAAGCAAGATTTTGGACAGTGTAGCCATTATGAATGAAAAAAAAAAAAACACAGCAAATTGACCTTTCAAGATTTGAAATCCATAGGCAACACAACGAAGATGAGATTCTGTGTTTTGGAAAATGACAGGGAACGCTTCTGCTGAGGTGACAGATTCTAATTCCCTCCAAATGGAGTGTGAGAGCGATTTTGAGGTGAATTCAATCAGAATTCCAAAGTCAGTCTGTGGAAGGGGGGGATGAATCTGGAAACAGCCAGTTTCTTTGTGTCTAAATCCTGCCAAATATCACAAAGGACTCTTGCATTTCTTTGGCTTTTTCACATTTCCCTTATTTATCATGCTTTGTAATGAATATTCTGATGTGAGCTTTGGTTTTGAGGCTGCAATATAGAGTTCAGGGTACCGGAGGAATGGTCTTTTTCAAACAGGGCACAGCTGTTGGTGTGCTCCAATTCTGGCTATTGTCTTTGTTTTGGGTGCCTCAGCTGAAATTTGGTTTCTTGAGTTTCACTGGGATTGTCAGGTCAATTCAATCAGAATTCCACAGGCAGTCAGCTTTAGTGGTGGATGAATCTGGGAACAGCCGGTTTCCTTGCAACTAAAAAAAACCCAATATCATTATGAATTCTTGCATTTCTTTGGATTTTTCTCTTTTTTCTTATTTATCATGGTTTGTAATAAATTTTCTGATGTGAGCTTTGGTTTTGAGGCTGGCATATTGAGTTCAGGGCACAAGAGGATGGTTCTTTTTCAATCAGGGCACAGCTGTTGGCTTGCTCCAATTCTGGCTTGCTGTCATTGTTTTGGGTGCCTCAGCTGATTTGTGGTTTCTTGTGTGGCAATTTCCTAAATGTTTTCGGGGTCTGAGTTGGTTTTGCCTTCTTCCTTCCCAAATTTTGTATTCTGATGCAATACAAGCAAGATTTTGGACAGAGTAGCCATTATGAAAGAAAAAAAAAAAACAGCAAATTGACCTTTCAGGATTAGAAATCCATAGGCAACACAACCAAGATGAGATTCTGTGTTTTGGAAAATGACAAGGAACGCTTCTGCTGAGGTGACAGATTCTAATTCCCTCCAAATGGAGTGTGAGAGCGATTTTGAGGTGAATTCAATCAGAATTCCAAAGTCAGTCTGTGGAAGGGGGGGATGAATCAGGAAAAAGCCAGTTTCTTTGTGTCTAAATCCTGCCAAATATCACAAAGGACTCTTGCATTTCTTTGGCTTTTTCACATTTCCCTTATTTATCATGGTTTGTAATGAATTTTCTGATGTCAGCTTTGGTTTTGAGGCTGGCATATTGACTTCAGGGCACAAGAGGAAGGTTCTTTTTCAATCAGGGCACAGCTGTTGGCTTGCTCCACTTCTGGCTTCCTGTCATTGTTTTGGGTGCCTCAGCTGATTTGCGGTTTCTTTTGTGGCAATTTCCTAAATGTTTTCGGGGTCTGAGTTGGTTTTGCCTTCTTCCTTCCCAAATTTTGTATTCTGATGCAATACAAGCAAGCTTTTGGACAGTGTAGCCATTATGAAAGAAAAAAAAAAAAAAACACAGCGCATTGCCCTTTCAGGATTAGAAATCCATAGGCAACACAACCAAGGTGAGATTCTGTGTTTTGGAAAATGACAGGGAACGCTTCTGCTGAGGGGACAGATTCTAATTCCCTCCAAATGGAGTGTGAGAGCGATTTTGAGGTGAATTCAATCAGAATTCCAAAGTCAGTCTGTGGAAGGGGGGGATGAATCTGGAAACCGCCAGTTTCTTTGTGTCTAAATCCTGCCAAATATCACAAAGGACTCTTGCATTTCTTTGGCTTTTTCACATTTCCCTTATTTATCATGGTTTGTAATGAATATTCTGATGTGAGCTTTGGTTTTGAGGCTGCAATATAGACTTCAGGGCACCGGAGGAATGGTCTTTTTCAATCAGGGCACAGCTGTTGGCTTGCTCCAATTCTGGCTTGCTGTCATTGTTTTGGGTGCCTCAGCCGATTTGTGGTTTCTTGAGTGGCAATTTCCTAAATGTTTTCTGGGTCTGAGTCGGTTTTGCCTTCTTATTCCCAAATTTTGTATTCTGATGCAATACAAGCAAGATTTTGGAGAGTAGCCATTATGAAAGAAAAAAAAAAAAAAACACAGCGCATTGCCCTTTCAGGATTAGAAATCTACAGGCAACACGACCAAGATGAGTTTCTGTGTTTTGGAAAGTGACATGGAACGCTTTTGCTGAGGGGACAGATTCTTATTCCCTCCAAAATGAGTGTGAGTGCGATTTTGAGGTGAATTCAATCAGAATTCCAGAGTCAGTCTGTGGAAGGGAGGGATGAATCTGGAAACAGCCAGTTTCTTTGTGTCTAAATCCAGCCAAATATCACAAAGGACTCTTGCATTTCTTTGGCTTTTTCACATTTCCCTTATTTATCATGGTTTCTAATGAATTTTCTGATGTGAGCTTTGGTTTTGAGGCTGCAATATAGAGTTCAGGGTACCGGAGGAATGGTCTTTTTCAAACAGGGCACAGCTGTTGGTGTGCTCCAATTCTGGCTATTGTCTTTGTTTTGGGTGCCTCAGCTGAAATTTGGTTTCTTGAGTTTCACTGGGATTGTCAGGTTAATTCAATCAGAATTCCACAGGCAGTCAGCTTTAGTGGTGGATAAATCTGGGAACAGCCGGTTTCCTTGCAACTAAAAAAAACCCAATATCATTATGGATTCTTGCATTTCTTTGGCTTTTTCACATTTCCCTTATTTATCATGGTTTGTAATGAATTTTCTGATGTGAGCTTTGGTTTTGAGGCTGCAATAAGGAGTTCAGGGCACTGAAGGAATGGTCTTTTTCAAACAGGGTAAAGCTGTTTCCTTGCTCCAATTCTGGCTTGCTGTCATTGTTTTGGGTGCCTCAGCCGATTTGAGGTTTCTTGAGTGGCAATTTCCTAAATGTTTTCTGGGTCTGCGTTGGCTTTGCCTTCTTCCTTCCCAAATTTTGTATTCTGACGCAATACAAACAAGAGTTTCGGTAGAGTAGCCATTATGAAATAAAAAAACACAACAAATAGGCGTTTGAAGCTTAGAAATCTACAGGTAACACTACCAAGGTGAGTTTTTGTGTTTTGCAAAATAAAATGGAACAATTTGGCTGAGGTGACAGATATTAATTGCCTCCAAAGTGAGTTTCACTGCGATTTTCAGGTTAATTCAGTCAGAATTCCACAGGCAGTCGGCTGGAGGGTTGGATGAATCTGGGAACAGCCTGTTTCCTTGCCACTAAATCAAGCCCAATATCACTAAGAACTCCTGCATTTCTTTGGCTTTTTTCTCATTTTTCTTTTTTTCATGGTTTGTTATGAATTTTCTGATGTGAGCTTTGGTTTTGAGGCTGGCATATTGAGTTCAGGGCACAAGAGGAAGGTTCTTTTTCAATCAGGGCACAGCTGTTGGCTTGCTCCACTTCTGGCTTGCTGTCATTGTTTTGGGTGCCTCAGCCGATTTGTGGTTTCTTGTGTGGCAATTTCCTAAATGTTTTCTGGGTCTGAGTTGGTTTTGCCTTCTTCGTTCCCAAATTTTGTGATTCTGACGCAACACAACCAAAAGCTTGGACAGAGTAGCCTTTATGAAATAAAAAATACAACTAATAGGCATTTGAAGCATATAAATCTATAGGTAACACAACCAAGGTGAGTTTTTGTGTTTTGGAAAATAAAATGGAACACTTTGGCTGAGGTGACAGATATTAATTCCCTCCAAACTGAGTTTCACTACGATTTTCAGGTTAATTCAGTCAGAATTCCACAGGCATCAGCTGGAGGGGTGGATGAATCCGGGATCATTCGGTTTTCTTGAGACTAAATCAACTCCAATATCATTATGGATTCTTGCTTTTGTTTGGCTGTTTTCTCATTTTTCTTATTTATCATGGTTTGTAATGAATTTTCTGATGTGAGCTTTGGTTTTGAGGCTGGCATATTGAGTTCAGGGCACAAGAGGAAGGTTCTTTTTCAATCAGGGCACAGCTGTTGGCTTGCTCCAATTCTGGCTTGCTGTCATTGTTTTGGGTGCCTCAGCCGATTTGTGGTTTCTTGAGTGGCAATTTCCTAAATGTTTTCTGGGTCTGAGTCGGTTTTGCCTTCTTATTCCCAAATTTTGTATTCTGATGCAATACAAGCAAGATTTTGGAGAGTAGCCATTATGAAAGAAAAAAAAAAAAAACACAGCGCATTGCCCTTTCAGGATTAGAAATCTACAGGCAACACGACCAAGATGAGTTTCTGTGTTTTGGAAAATGACATGGAACGCTTCTGCTGAGGGGACAGATTCTAATTCCCTCCAAATGGAGTGTGAGTGTGATTTTGAGGTGAATTCAATCAGAATTCCAGAGTCAGTCTGTGGAAGGGGGGGATGAATCTGGAAACAGCCAGTTTCTTTGTGTCTAAATCCAGCCAAATATCACAAAGGACTCTTGCATTTCTTTGGCTTTTTCACATTTCCCTTATTTATCATGGTTTCTAATGAATTTTCTGATGTGAGCTTTGGTTTTGAGGCTGCAATATAGAGTTCAGGGTACCGGAGGAATGGTCTTTTTCAAACAGGGCACAGCTGTTGGTGTGCTCCAATTCTGGCTATTGTCTTTGTTTTGGGTGCCTCAGCTGAAATTTGGTTTCTTGAGTTTCACTGCGATTGTCAGGTTAATTCAGTCAGAATTCCACAGGCAGTCAGCTTTAGTGGTGGATGAATCTGGGAACAGCCGGTTTCCTTGCAACTAAAAAAATCCCAATATCATTATGGATTCTTGCATTTCTTTGGCTTTTTCTCTTTTTTCTTATTTATCATGGTTTGTAATGAATTTTCTGATGTGAGCTTTGGTTTTGAGGCTGGCATATTTTGTTCAGGGTACAAGAGGATGGTTCTTTTTCAATCAGGGCACAGCTGTTGGCTTGCTCCAATTCTGGCTTGCTGTCATTGTTTTGGGTGCCTCAGCTGACTTTTGGCTTCTTGAGCAGCAATTTCCAAAACGTTTTCTGGGTCTGAGTCGGTTTTGTCTTCTTATTCCCAAATTTTGTATTCTGATGCAATACAAGCAAGAATTTGGACAGAGTAGCCATTATGAAAGAAAAAAAAAAAAACACAGCAAATTGCCCTTTCAGGATTAGAAATCTATAGGCAACACAACCAAGATGAGTTTCTGTGTTTTGGAAAATGACATGTAACGCTTCTGCTGAGGTGACAGATTCTAATTCCCTCCATATTGAGTGTGAGAGTAATTTGAGGTGAATTCAATCAGAATTCCAAAGTCAGTCTGTGGAAGGGGGGGATGAATCTGGAAACAGCCAGTTTCTTTGTGTCTAAATCCTGCCAAATATCAGAAAGGACTCTTGCATTTCTTTGGCTTTTTCACATTTCCCTTATATATCATGGTTTGTAATGAATTTTCTGATGTGAGCTTTGGTTTTGAGGCTGGCATATTGAGTTCAGGGCACAAGAGGAAGGTTCTTTTTCAATCAGGGCACAGCTGTTGGCTTGCTCCACTTCTGGCTTGCTGTCATTGTTTTGGGTGCCTCAGCCAATTTGTGGTTTCTTGAGTGGCAATTTCCTAAATGTTTTCTGGGTCTGAGTCGGTTTTGCCTTCTTATTTCCAAATTTTGTATTCTGATGCAATACAAGCAAGATTTTGGAGAGTAGCCATTAGGAAAAAAAAAAAAAAAAAAAAAAAAAAAACACTGCGCATTGCCCTTTCAGGATTAGAAATCTACAGGCAACACGACCAAGATGAGTTTCTGTGTTTTGGAAAATGACATGGAACGCTTCTGCTGAGTTGACAGATTCTAATTCCCTCCATATTGAGTGTGAGAGTGATTTTGAGGTGAATTCAATCAGAATTCCAAAGTCAGTCTGTGGAAGGGGGGGATGAATCTGGAAACAGCCAGTTTCCTTGTGTCTAAATCCTGCCAAATATCACAAAGGACTCTTGCATTTCTTTGGTTTTTTCACATTTCCCTTATTTATCATGGTTTGTAATGAATTTTCTGATGTGAGCTTTGGTTTTGAGGTTGCAATAGGGAGTTCAGGGCACTGAAGGAATGGTCTTTTTCAAACAGGGTAAAGCTGTTGGCTTGCTCCAATTCTGGCTTGCTGTCATTGTTTTGGGTGCCTCAGCCGATTTGTGGTTTGTTGTGTGGCAATTTCCTAAATGTTTTCTGGGTCTGCGTTGGCTTTGCCTTCTTCCTTCCCAAATTTTGTATTCTGACGCCATACAAGCAAGAGTTTCGGCAGAGTAGCTATTATGAAATAAAAAAACACAACAAATAGGCGTTTGAAGCTTAGAAATCTACAGGTAACACTACCAAGGTGAGTTTTTGTGTTTTGCAAAATAAAATGGAACAATTTGGCTGACGTGACAGATATTAATTGCCTCCAAAGTGAGTTTCACTGCGATTTTCAGGTTAATTCAGTCAGAATTCCACAGGCAGTCGGCTGGAGGGTTGGATGAATCTGGGAACAGCCTGTTTCCTTGCCACTAAATCAAGCCCAATATCACTAAGAACTCCTGCATTTCTTTGGATTTTTTCTCATTTTTCTTTTTTTCATGGTTTGTAATGAATTTTCTGATGTGAGCTTTGGTTTTGAGGCTGGCATATTGACTTCAGGGCACAAGAGGATGGTTCTTTTTCAATCAGGGCACAGCTGTTGGCTTGCTCTAATTCTGGCTTGCTGTCATTGTTTTGGGTGCCTCAGCCGATTTGTGGTTTCTTTTGTGGCAATTTCCTAAATGTTTTCTTGGTCTGAGTTGGTTTTCCCTTCTTCGTTCCCAAATTTTGTGATTCGGACGCAACAGAACGAAGAGTTTGGACAGAGTAGCCATTATGAAATAAAAAACACAACAAATAGGCATTTGAAGCATATAAATCTATAGGTAACACGACCAAGGTGAGTTTTTATGTTTTGGAAAATAAAATGGAACACTTTGGCTGAGGTGACAGATATTAATTCCCTCCAAACTGAGTTTCACTACGATTTTCAGGTTAATTCAGTCAGAATTCCACAGGCATCAGCTGCAGGGGTGGATGAATCCGGGATCATTCGGTTTTCTTGAGACTAAATCAAGTCCAATATCATTATGGATTCTTGCATTTTTTTGGCTGTTTTCTCATTTTTCTTATTTATCATGGTTTGTAATGAATTTTCTGATGTGAGCTTTGGTTTTGAGGCTGGCATATTGACTTCAGGGCACAAGAGGAAGGTTCTTTTTCAATCAGGGCGCAGCTGTTGGCTTGCTCCACTTCTGGCTTGCTGTCATTGTTTTGAGTTCCTCAGCCGATTTGTGGTTTCTTGTGTGGCAATTTCCCAAATGTTTTCTGGGTCTGAGTCGGTTTTGCCTTCTTCCTTCCCAAATTTTATATTGTGATGCAATGCAAAGAAGAGTTTGTATAGAGTAGCCATTATGAAATAAAAAACACAACAAATAGGCATTTGAAGCTTAGAAATCTACAGGTAAAATGACCAAGGTGATTTTTTTTGTTTTGGAAAAATAAATGGAACACTTTGGCTGAGGGGACAGATATTAATTGCCTCCAAACTGAGTTTCACTGTGATTTTCAGGTTAATTCAGTCAGAATTCCACAGGCAGTCAGCTTTAGTGGTGGATGAATCTGGGAACAGCCGGTTTCCTTGCAACTAAAAAAAAACCCAATATCATTATAGATTCTTGCATTTCTTTGGCTTTTTCTCTTTTTTCTTATTTATCATGGTTTGTAATGAATTTTCTGATGTGAGCTTTGGTTTTGAGGCTGGCATATTGAATTCAGGGCACAAGAGGAAGGTTCTTTTTCAATCAGGGCACAGCTGTTGGCTTGCCCCAATTCTGGCTTGCTGTCATTGTTTTGGGTGCCTCAGCTGATTTGTGGTTTCTTGTGTGGCAATTTCCTAAATGTTTTCGGGGTCTGAGTTGGTTTTGCCTTCTTCCTTCCCAAATTTTGTATTCTGATGCAATACAAGCAAGATTTTGGACAGAGTAGCCATTATGAAAGAAAAAAAAAAGCACAGCAAATTGACCTTTCAGGATTAGAAATCCATAGGCAACACAAGCAAGGTGAGATTCTGTGTTTTGGAAAATGACATGGAACGCTTCTGCTGAGGTGACAGATTCTAATTCCCTCCAAATGGAGTGTGAGAGCGATTTTGAGGTGAATTCAATGAGAATTCCAAAGTCTGTCTGTGGAAGGGGGGGATGAATCTGGAAACAGCCAGTTTCTTTGTGTCTAAATCCTGCCAAATATCACAAAGGACTCTTCCATTTCTTTGGCTTTTTCACATTTCCCTTATTTATCATGGTTTGTAATGAATTTTCTGATGTGAGCTTTGGTTTTGAGGCTGGCATATTGACTTCAGGGCACAAGAGGAAGGTTCTTTTTCAATCAGGGCACAGCTGTTGGCTTGCTCCAATTCTGGCTTGCTGTCATTGTTTTGGGTGCCTCAGCCAATTTGTGGTTTCTTGAGTGCCAATTTCCTAAATGTTTTCTGGGTCTGCGTCGGTTTTGGCTTCTTATTCCCAAATTTTGTATTCTGATGCAATACAAGCAAGATTTTGGAGAGTAGCCATTATGAAAGAAAAAAAAAAAAATCCACAGGGCATTGCCCTTTCAGGATTAGAAATCTACAGGGAACACGACCAAGATGAGTTTCTGTGTTTTGGAAAATGACATGGAACTCTTCTGCTGAGGGGACAGATTCTAATTGCCTCCAAAATGAGTGTGAGTTCGATTTTGAGGTGAATTCAATCAGAATTCCAAAGTCAGTCTGTGGAAGGGGGGGGATGAATCTGGAAACAGCCAGTTTCTTTGTGTCTACATCCAGCCAAATATCACAAAGGACTCTTGCATTTCTTTGGCTTTTTCACATTTCCCTTATTTATCATGCTTTGTAATGAATATTCTGATGTGAGCTTTGGTTTTGAGGCTACAATATAGAGTTCAGGGCACCGGAGGAATGGTCTTTTTCAAACAGGGCACAGCTGTTGGTGTGCTCCAATTCTGGCTACTGTCTTTGTTTTGGGTGCCTCAGCTGAAATTTGGTTTCTTGAGTTTCACTGGGATTGTCAGGTAAATTCAGTCAGAATTCCACAGGTAGTCAGCTTTAGTGGTGGATGAATCTGGGAACAGCCGGTTTCCTTGCAACTAAATCAAACCCAATATCATTATGGATTCTTGCATTTCTTTGGCTTTTTTCTCTTTTTTCTTATTTATCATGGTTTGTAATGTATTTTCTGATGTGAGCTTTGGTTTTGAGGCTGGCATATTGAGTTCAGGGCACAAGAGGATGGTTCTTTTTCAATCAGGGCACAGCTGTTGGCTTGCTCCACTTCTGGCTTGCTGTCATTTTTTTGAGTGCCTCAGCCGATTTGTGGTTTCTTGTGTGGCAATTTCCCAAATGTTTTCCGGGTCTGAGTTGGCTTTGCCTTCTTCCTTCCCAAATTTTGTATTCTGATGCAATGCAAAGAAGAGTTTGTACAGAATACGCATTATGAAATAAAAAACACAACAAATAGGCGTTTGAAGCTTAGAAATCTACAGTTAACATGACCAAGGTGAGTTTTTGTGTTTATGAAAATAAAATGGAACACTTTGGCTGAGGTGACAGATATTAATTGCCTCCAAACTGAGTTTCACTGTGATTTTCAGGTTAATTCAGTCAGAATTCCACAGGCAGTCAGCTGGAGGGGTGGATGAATCCGGGAACAGCCGGTTTCCTAGCGACTAAATCAAGCCCTATATCATTATGGATTCTTGCATTTTTTTGGCTTTTTTCTCTTTTTTCTTATTTATCATGGTTTGTAATGAATTTTCTGATGTGTGCTTTGGTTTTGAGGCTGGCATATTGAGTTCAGGGCACAAGAGGAAGGTTCTTTTTCAATCAGGGCACAGCTGTTGGCTTGCTCCAATTCTGGCTTGCTGTCATTGTTTTGGGTGCCTCAGCTGATTTGTGGTTTCTTGTGTGGCAATTTCCTAAATGTTTTCTGGGTCTGAGTTGGTTTTGCCTTCTTCCTTCCCAAATTTTGTATTCTGATGCAATACCAGCAAGATTTTGGACAGAGTAGCCATTATGAAAGAAAAAAAAAAAAACACAGCAAATTGACCTTTCAGGATTAGAAATCCATAGGCAACACAACCAAGATGAGATTCTGTGTTTTGGAAAATGACATGGAACGCTTCTGCTGAGGTGACAGATTCTAATTCCCTCCAAATGGAGTGTGAGAGCGATTTTGAGGTGAATTCAATCAGAATTCCAAAGTCAGTCTGTGGAAGGGGGGGATGAATCTGGAAACAGCCAGTTTCTTTGTGTCTAAATCCTGCCAAATATCCCAAAGGACTCTTCCATTTCTTTGGCTTTTTCACATTTCCCTTATTTATCATGGTTTGTAATGAATTTTCTGATGTGAGCTTTGGTTTTGAGGCTGGCATATTGACTTCAGGGCACAAGAGGAAGGTTCTTTTTCAATCAGGGCACAGCTGTTGGCTTGCTCCACTTCTGGCTTGCTGTCATTGTTTTGGGTGCCTCAGCCGATTTGTGGTTTCTTGAGTGGCAATTTCCCAAATGTTTTCTGGGTCTGAGTCGGTTTTGCCTTCTTTTTCCCAAATTTTGTATTCTGATGCAATACAAGCAAGATTTTGGACAGAGTAGCCATTATGAAAGAAAAAAAAAAAAAAACCACAGCGCATTGCCCTTTCAGGATTAGAAATCTACAGGGAACACGACCAAGATGAGTTTCTGTGTTTTGGAAAATGACATGGAACGCTTCTGCTGAGGTGACAGATTCTAATTCCCTCCAAATGGAGTGTGAGTGCGATTTTGAGGTGAATTCAATCAGAATTCCAGAGTCAGTCTGTGGAAGGGGGGGATGAATCTGGAAACAGCCAGTTTCTTTGTGTCTAAATCCAGCCAAATATCACAAAGGACTCTTGCATTTCTTTGGCTTTTTCACATTTCCCTTATTTATCATGGTTTGTAATGAATTTTCTGATGTGAGCTTTGGTTTTGAGGCTGTAATATAGAGTTCAGGGCACCGGAGGAATGGTCTTTTTCAAACAGGGCACAGCTGTTGGTGTGCTCCAATTCTGGCTATTGTCTTTGTTTTGGGTGCCTCAGCTGAAATTTGGTTTCTTGAGTTTCACTGGGATTGTCAGGTTAATTCAGTCAGAATTCCACAGGCAGTCAGCTTTAGTGGTGGATGAATCTGGGAACAGCCGGTTTCCTTGCAACTAAATCAAACCCAATATCATTATGGATTCTTGCATTTCTTTGGCTTTTTCTCTTTTTTCTTATTTATCATGGTTTGTAATGAATTTTCTGATGTGAGCTTTGGTTTTGAGGCTGGCATATTGAGTTCAGGGCACAAGAGGATGGTTCTTTTTCAATCAGGGCACAGCTGTTGGCTTGCTCCCATTTTGCCTTGCTGTCATTGTTTTGGGTACCTCAGCTGACTTTTGGTTTCTTGAGCGGCAATTCCTAAATGTTTTCTGGGTCTGAATTGGTTTTGACTTCTTCCTTTCCAAATTTTGTATTCTGACACAATAAAAACAAGAGTTTGGGCAGAGTAGTCATTATGAAATAAACAACACAACAAATAGGTGTTTGAAGCTTAGAAGTCTACAGGTAACTCGACCAAGGTGAGTTTTTGTGTTTTGGAAAATGAAGTGGAACACTTTGGCTGAGGTGACAGATATTAATTGCCTCCAAAGTGAGTTTCACTGCGATTTTCGTGTTAATTCAGACAGAAACCACAGACACTCAGCTGGGAGGTGTGGATTAATCTGGAAACAGCCATTAACAAGGGAATAAATCAAGCCCAACATCACTAAGAACTCCTGCATTTCTTTGGCTTTTTTCTCATTTTTCTTATTTATCATGGTTTGCAATGAATTTTCTGATGTGAGCTTTGGTTTTGAGGCTGGCATATTGAGTTCAGGGCACAAGAGGAAGGTTCTTTTTCAATCAGGGCACAACTGTTGGCTTGCTGCAATTCCAGCTTGCTGTCATTGTTTTGGATGCCTCAGAATATTTGTGGTTTCTTGAGTGGCAATTCCCTAAATATTTTCTGGGTCTGAGTAGGATTTGCCTTCTTATTCCCAAATTTTGTATTCTGATGCAATACAAACAAGAGTTTGGACAGAGTAGCCATTATGAAATAAAAAACACAACAAATAGGCGTTTGAAGCTTGGAAATCTACAGGTAACACAACCAAGGTGAGTTTTTGTGTTTTGGAAAATCAAATGGAACACTTTGGCTGAGGTGACAGATATTAATTGCCTCCAAACTGAGTTTCACTGCGATTTTCAGGCTAATTCAGTCAGAATCCCACAGGCAGTCAGCTGGAGGGGTGGATGAATCCGGGAACAGCCCGTATCCTTGCGACTGAATCAAGCCCAATATCATTATGGATTCTTGCATTTCTTTGGCTTTTTTCTCATTTTTCTTATTTATCATGGTTTGTAATGAATTTTCTGATGTGATCTTTGGTTTTGAGGCTGCAATATGGAGTTCAGGGTACAAGAGGAAGGTTCTTTTTCAATCAGGGCACAGCTGTTGGCGTGCTCCAATTCTGCTTGCTGTCATTGTTTTGGGTTCCTCAGCTGATTTGTGGATTCTTGTGTTGTAGTTTCCTAAATGTTTTCTGGGTCTGAGTCGGATTTGCCTTCTTATTCCCAAATTTTGTATTCTGACGCAACATAAGCAAGATTTTGGACAGAGTAGCCATTATGAAAGAAAAAAAAAAAAAACACAGCAAATTGCCCTTTCAGGATTAGAAATCTATAGGCAACACGACCGGATCAATGGTCTTTTTCAAACAGGACACAGCTGTTGGCTTGTTGCAATTCTGGCTTGCTGTCATTGTTTTGCGTGCCTCAGCTGATTTTCGTTTCTTTAGCGGCAATTTCCTACATGTTTTCTGGGTCTGAGTTGGTTTTGCCTTCTTCCTTCCAAAATTTTGTATTCTGACGTAATACAAACAAGAGTTTGGACAGAGTAGCCATTATGAAATAAAAAACACAACAAATATGTGTTTGAAGCTTATATATGTACAGGTAACACGAGCAAGTAAGTTTTTGTGTTTTCGAAAATAAAATTGAACACTATGGCTGAGGTGACAGATATTAATTGCCTCCAAAACCGAGTTTCACTGCGATTTTTTTGTTAATTCATTCAGAAACCAAAGACACTCAGTTGGGAGGTGTGGATGCATCTGGAAACAGCCGTTTACATGGCCATAATTCAAGCCCAATATCCCTAAGAATTCCTGCATTTCTTTGGCTTTTTTCTCATTTTTCTTATTTATCATGGTTTGTAATGAATTTTCTGATGTGAGCTTTGGTTTTGAGGCTGGCATATTGAATTTTTGTGCACAAGAGGGAGGTTCTTTTTCAATCAGGGCACAGCTGTTGGCTTCCTCCAATTCTGGCTGGATGTCATTGTTTTGGGTGCCTCAGCCAATTTGTGGTTTCTTCAGCGGCAATTTCCTAAATGTTTTCTGGGTCTGAGTTGGTTTTGCCTTCTTATTCCCAAATTTTGTATTCTGATGCAATACAAGCAAGATTTTGACAGAGTAGCCATTATGAAAGAAAAAAAAAACACAGCAAATTGCCCTTTCAGGATTAGAAATCTACAGGCAACTCGACCAAGATGAGTTTCTGTGTTTTGGAAAATGACATGGAACCCTTCTGCTGAGGGGACAGATTCTAATTCCCTCCAAATTGAGTGTGAGTGCGATTTTGAGGTGAATTCAGTCAGAATTCCAAAGTCTGTCTGTGGAAGGGGTGATGAATCTTTAAACAGCCAGTTTCCTTTTGTCTAAATCCAGCCAAATATCACGAAGAACTCGTGCATTTCTTTGGCTTTTGTCTCATTTTTCTGATTTATCATGGTTTGTAATGAATTTTCTGATGTGAGCTTTGGTTTTGAGGCTGGCATATTGAGTTCAGGGCACAAGAGGAAGGTTCTTTTTCAATCAGGGCACAGCTGTTGTCTTGCTGCAATTCCAGCTTGCTGTCATTGTTTTGGATGCCTCAGAATATTTGTGGTTTCTTGAGTGGCAATTCCCTAAATGTTTTCTGGGTCTGAGTAGGATTTGCCTTCTTATTCCCAAATTTTGTATTCTGATGCAATACAAGCAAGATTTTGACAGAGTAGCCATTATGAAAGAAAAAAAAAAAAACACAGCAAATTGCCCTTTCAGGATTAGATATCTACAGGCAACTCGACCAGTATGAGTTTCTGTGTTTTGGAAAATGACATGGAACCCTTCTGCTGAGGGGACAGATTCTCATTCCCTCCAAATTGAGTGTGAGTGCGATTTTGAGGTGAATTCAATCAGAATTCCAAAGTCAGTCTGTGGAAGGGGGGGACGAATCTGGAAACAGTCAGTTTCCTTTTGTATAAATCCAGCCAAATATCACAAAGATCTCTTGCATTTCTTTGGCTTTTTCACATTTCCCTTATTTATCATGGTTTGTTATGAATTTTCTGATGTGAGCTTTGGTTTTGAGGCTGCAATATGGAGTTCAGGGCACAAGAGGAAGGTTCTTTTTCAATCAGGGCACAGCTGTTGGCTTGCTACAATTTTGGCTTGCTGTCATTGCTTTGGGTGCCTCAGCTGATGTTTGGTTTCTTGAGTGGCAATTTCCTAAATGTTTTCTGGGTCTGAGTTGGTTTTGCCTTCTTCCTTCCCACATTTTTTATTCTGACGCAACACAAACAAGTGTTTGGGCAGAGTAGACATTATGAAATAAAAAACACAACAAAAAGCGTTCGAGCTTACAAATCTACAGGTAACACGAACAAGCTGAGTTTTTGTGTTTTGGAAAATCAAATGGAACACTTTGGCTGAGGTGACAGATATTAATTGCCTCCAAACTGAGGTTCACTGTGATTTTCATGTTAATTCAGTCAGAAACCACAGACAATCAACTGGGAGGTGTGGATGAATCTGGAAATAGCTGTTATCATGGGAATTAATCAAGCCCAATATCACTAAGAACTCCTGCATTTCTTTGGCTTTTTTCTCATTTTTCTTCTTTATCATGGTTTGTAATGAATTTTCTGATGTGAGCTTTGGTTTCGAGGCTGGAATATGGAGTTCAAGGCATGGGAGGAATGGTCTTTTTCAAAAAAGGCACAGCTGTTGACTTGCTCTAATTCTGTCTTGCTTTCAAGGTTTTGGGTACCTCAGCAGATGTGTTTTCTTGAGCGGCAATTTCGTAAATGTTTTGTGGGTCTGAGTTGGTTTTGCCTTCTTACTTCCCAAATTTTGTATTCTAAGGCAATACACACAAGAGTTTGGACAGAGTAGACATTATGAAAGAAAAAAACAAAACAAATAGGCATTTGAAGCTTAGAAATCTACAGGTAACACGACCAATGTGAGTTTTTCTGTTTTGGAAAATCAAATGGAACACTTTGGCTGAGGTGACAGATAGTAATTGCCTCCAAACTGAGTTTCACTGCGATTTTTAGGTTAATTCAGTCAGAATTCCACAGGCAGTCAGCTGGAGGGGTGGATGAATCCAGGAAAGGCGGTTTCTTTGTGACTAAATCCTACCCAATATCACTAAGAACTGGCGCATTTCTTTGCTCATTTCTCATTTTTCTTATTTATCATGGTTTGTAATGAATTTTCTGATGTGAGCTTTGGTTTTGAGGCTGGCATATTGAGTTCAGGGCACAAGAGGAAGGTTCTTTTTCAATCAGGGCACAGCTGTTGGCTTGCTCCAATTCTTTCTTAGTATCATTGTTTTGGGTGCCTCAGCCAATTTGTGGTTTCTTGAGCGGCAATTTCCTAAATGTTTTCTGAGTCTGAGTTGCTTTTGCCTTCTTCCTTCCCTAATTTTGTAACTGACTCAATACAAACAAGAGTTTGGGCAGAGTAGCCATTATGACATAAAACCATAGCAAAAAGGGCTTTGAAGCTTACAAATCTACAGGTAACATGACCAAGGTGAGGTTTTGTGTTTTGGAAAATAACATGGAACACTTTGGCTGAGGTGACAGATATTAATTGCCTCCAAGCTGAGTTTCACTGTGATTTTCAGGTTAATTCAGTCAGAATTCCACAGGCAGTCAGCTGGAGGGGTGGATGAATCCGGGAACAGCCGGTTTCCTTGCGACTAAATCAAGCCCAATATCATTATGGATTCTTGCATTTCTTTGGCATTTTTCTCCTTTTTCTTATTTATCATGGTTTGTAATGAATTTTCTGATGTGAGCTTTGGTTTTGAGGCTGCAATAAGGAGTTCAGGGCAACAGAGGAATGGTCTTTTTCAAACAGGTCACAGCTGTTGGCCTGCTCCAATTCTGGCTTACTGTCATTGTTTTGGGTGCCTCAGCTGACTTTTGGTTTCTTGAGCGGTAATTCTCTAAATGTTTTCTGGGTCTGAGTTGGTTTTGCCTTCTTCCTTCCCAAATTTTGTATTCTGACGCCATACAAACAAGAGTTTGGGCAGAGTAGCCATTTTGTAATGAAAAACACAACAAATAGGCGTTTGAAGGTTAGAAATCTACAGGGAACATGACCAAGGTGAGGTTTTTTGTTTTGGAAAATAAAATGGAACACTTTGGCTGAGGTGACAGAGATTAATTGCATCCAAGCTGAGTTTCACTGTGATTTTCAGGTTAATTCATTCAGAATTCCACAGGCAGTCAGCTGGAGGGGTGGATGAATCCGGGAACAGCCGGTTTCCTTGCGACTGAATCAAGCCCTATATCATTATGGATTCTTGCATTTCTTTGGAATTTTTCTCATTTTTCTTAATTATCATGGTTTGTAATGAATTTTCTGATGTGAGCTTTGGTTGAGGATGGCATTTGGAGATCAGAGCAGAAGAGGAAGGTTCTTTTTCCATCAGGGCACAGCTGTGGGCTTGCTCCAATTATGGCTTGCTGTCATTGTTTTGGGTGCCTCAGCTGACTTTTGGTTTCTTGAGTGGCAATTTCCTAAATGTTTTCTGGGTCTGAGTTGGTTTTGCCGTCTTCCTTCCCAAATTTTGTATTTGGGCACAATAGAAACAAGAGTTTGGACAGAGTAGC
This sequence comes from Oryctolagus cuniculus, assembly GCF_964237555.1. Classification (NCBI taxonomy): domain Eukaryota; kingdom Metazoa; phylum Chordata; class Mammalia; order Lagomorpha; family Leporidae; genus Oryctolagus; species Oryctolagus cuniculus. The sequence continues at coordinate 20,467 of NW_027208329.1, forward strand.
CATTATGAAATAAAAAGCACAAAAAATAGGCATTTGAAGCTTATAAATCTACAGGTAACCAAGACACTCTGGCAAAAAGATCTCTGTGAGTGAGATCCCAGTGGAAAGAATAGGTCTTCAAAGAGGGAGGTGCCTTTCTCTGAAGGGAGGAGAGAACCTCCACTTTGACTATGACCTTGTTTAAACAAGATAAGAGTCGGAGAACTCAGAGGGCTTCCATAGCCTTGGAAACTCATGACTGGTGCATAGGGAGATTACTGATGCCATAAACAGGAGTGTCAATTGGTAAAGTCAACAACAGGAGTCACTGTGCACTTACTCCTCATGTAGGATCTCTGTCCTTAATGTGCTGTGCATTGAGATTTAATGCTACAATGAGTACTCAAATAATATATTTCACTTTGTGTTTCTATGGGGGTGCAAACTGTTGCAATCTTTACTTAATGCATACTAAACTGATCCTCTGTATAAAAAAAAAAAAGAAAGAACTATCAACTCCCAACTTGACTCTCACTGGGATTAAACATGACAATAGGTCTGATCTGATTTCATCATCATTTAAAAAAAATCATCTATTATTTTTCACTTTATGTTTCTGTGTGGGAGCAAACTGTTGAAATCCTTACTTAAGGTATACTAAGCTGATCTTCTGTATATTAAGATAATCGAAAATGAATCTTGATGTGAATGGAAGGGGAGAGGGAGTGGGAAAGGGGAGGGTTGTGGGTGGGAGGGACGGTATGGGGGGGAAGCCATAGTAATCCATTATTCGTACTTTGGAAACGTATATTCATTAAATAAAAGTTAAAAAAAAAAAGAAAAGAAAAAAAAAAGAAAAGAAAATGGAACACTTTGGCTGAGGGGGCAGATATTAGTTGCCTCCAAACTGAGTTTCACTGCGATTTTCAGGTTAATTCAGTCAGAATTCCACAGGTAGTCAGCTGGAGGGGGGATGAATCTGGGAAGAGCCGATTTCCTTGTGACTAAATCAAGCCCAATATCATTATGGATTCTTGCATTGCTTTGGCTTTTTTCTCATTTTTCTTATTTATCATGGTTTGTAATGAGTTTTCTGATGTGAGCTTTGGTTTTGAGGCTGCAATATTGAGTTCAGGGCACTAGAGGAAGGTTCTTTTTCAATCAGGGCACAGCTGTTGACTTGCTCCAATTCTGGCTTGCTATCATTATTTTGGGTGACTCAGCTCAATTTTGGTTTCTTGAGTGGCAATTTCCTAAATGTTTTCTGGGTCTGAGTTGTTTTGCCTTCTTCATTCGCAAATGTTGTATTCTGATGCAATACAAACAAGAGTTTGGGCAGAGTAGCCATTATGAAATAAAAAACACAACAAATAGGCGTTTGAGGCTTAGAAATCTACAGGTAACATGACCAAGGTGAGTTTTTGTGTTTTGGAAAATCAAATGGAACACTTTGGCTGAGGTGACAGATATTAATTGCCTCCAAACTGAGTTTCACTGTGACTTTCAGGTTAATTCAGTCAGAATTCCACAGGCAGTCAGCAGGAGGGGTGGATAAATCTGGGAACAACTGGTTTCCGTGCAAGTAAATCAAGCGCAATATCATTATGGATTCTTGCATTTCTTTGGTTTTATTTTCATTTTTCTTATATATCATGGTTTGTAATGAATTTTCTGATGTGAGCTTTGGTTTTGAGGCTGCAGTATGGAGTTCATGGCACAAGAGGAAGATTCTTTTTCAATCAGGGCACAGCTGCAGACTTCCTCCAATTCTGGCTTGCTGTCTTGTTTTGGGTGCCTCAGCTGATGTGTGTTTCTGAACGGCAATTTACTAAATGTTTTCTGGGTCTGAGTTGGTTTTGCCTTCTTCCTTCCCAAATTTTGTATTCTGACGCAATACACACAAGAGTTTGGACAGAGTAACCATTATGAAATAAAAAACACAACAAATAGGCGTTTGAAGCTTAGAAATCTACAGGTAACACAACCAAGGTGAGTTTTTGTGTTTTGGAAAATCAAATGGAACACTTTGGCAGAGGGGACAGATATTAGTTGCCTCCAAACTGAGTTTCACTGCGATTTTCAGGTTAATTCAGTCAGAATTCCACAGGTAGTCAGCTGGAGGGGGGGATGAATCTGGGAAGAGCCGATTTCCTTGTGACTAAATCAAGCCCAATATCATTATGGATTCTTGCATTGCTTTGGCTTTTTTCTCATTTTTCTTATTTATCATGGTTTGTAATGAATTTTCTGATGTGAGCTTTGGTTTTGAGGCTGGCATATTGAGTTCAGGGCACTAGAGGAAGGTTCTTTTTCAATCAGGGCACAGCTGTTGACTTGCTCCTATTCTGGCTTGCTGTCATTATTTTGGGTGCCTCAGCTCAATTTTGGTTTGTTGAGTGGCAATTTCTTATATGTTTTCTGGGTCTGAGTTGGTTTTGCTGTCTTCCTTCCCAAATTCTGTATTCTGATGCAATACAAACAGGAGTTTGGGCAGAGTAGCCATTATGAAATAAAAAACACAACAAATAGGCGTTTGAAGCTTAGAAATCTACAGGTAACACGACCAAGGTGAGTTTTTGTGTTTTGGAAAATCAAATGGAACACTTTGCTGAGGTGACAGATATTAATAGCCTCCAAACTGGTTTCACTGCGATTTTCAGGTTAATTCAGTCAGAAGTCCACAGGCAGTCAGCTGGAGGGGTGGATGAATGCGGGAACAGCCGGTTTCCTTGCGACTAAATCAAGCCCAATATCATTATGGATTCTTGCATTTCTTTAGCTTTTTTCTCAGTTTTCTTATTTATCATGGTTTGTAATGAATTTTCTGATGTCAGCTTTGGTTTTGAGGCTGGCACATTGAGTTCATGGCACAAGAAGAAGGTTCGTTTTCAATCAGGGCACAGCTGTTGGCTTGCTCCAATTCTGGCTTGCTGTCATTGTTGGGTGCCTCAGCTGAGTTTTGGTTTCTTGAGGGTCAGTTTGCTGAATATTTTCTAAGTCTGAGTTGGTTTTGCCTTCTTCATACCCAAATTGTGTATTCTCATGCAATACAAGCAAGATTGTGGACAGAGTAGCCATTATGAAAGAAAACAAAAAACACAGCAAATTGGCCTTTCAGGATTAGAAATCTACAGGCAACATGACCAAGATGAGTTTCTATGGTTTGGAAAATGACATGGAACCCTTCTGCTGAGGGGACAGATACTAATTCATCCAAATTGAATGTGAGTGGGATTTTGAGGTGAATTCAATCAGAAGTCCAAAGTCAGTCTGTGGATGGGGGGATGAATCCGGAAACAGCCAGTTTCCTTGTTTCTAATCCCGCCAAGTATCACAAAGGACTCTTGCATTTCTTTGGCTTTTTCACATTTCCATTATTTATCATGGTTTCTAATGAAATTTCTGATGTGAATTTGGTTTTGAGGTTGCAATATTGAGTTCAGGGCATGGGAGGAATGGTCTTTTTCAATCAGGGCACAGCTGTTGGCTTGCTCCAATTCTGGCTTGCTGTCATTGTTTTGGGAGCCTCAGCTGACTTTTGGTTTGTTGAGCGGCAATTTCCTAAATGTTTTCTGGGTCTGAGTTGGTTTTGCCGTCTTCATTCCCAAATTCTGTATTCTGACGCAATACAAAGAAGAGTTTGGGCAGAGTAGCCATTATGAAATAAAAAACACAACAAATAGGCGTTTGAAGCTTAGAAATCTTCAGGTAACACAACCAAGGTGAGTTTTTGTGTTTTGGAAAATCAAATGGAACACTTTGGCTGAGGGGACAGATATTAGTTGCCTCCAAACGGAGTTTCACTGCGATTTTCAGGTAAATTCAGTCAGAATTCCACAGGCTGTCAGCTGGAGGGGGGGTTGAATCTGGGAAGAGCCGATTTCCTTGTGACTAAATCAAGCCCAATATCATTATGGATTCTTGCATTGCTTTGGCTTTTTTCTCATTTTTCTTATTTATCATGGTTTGTAATGAATTTTCTGATGTGAGCTTTGGTTTTGAGGCTGGCATATTGAGTTCAGGGCACTAGAGGAAGGTTCTTTTTCAATCAGGGCACAGCTGTTGGCTTGCTCCAATTCTGGCTTGCTGTCATTATTTTGGGTGACTCAGCTCAATTTTGGTTTGTTGAGTGGCAATTTTCTAAATGTTTTCTGGGTCTGAGTTGGTTTTGCCTTCTTCATTCGCAAATGTTGTATTCTGATGCAATACAAACACGAGTTTGGGCAGAGTAGCCATTATGAAATAAAAAACACAACACATAGGCGTTTGAAGCTTAGAAATCCACAGGTAACACGACCAAGGTGAGTTTTTGTGTTTTGCAAAATCAAATGGAACACTTTGGCTGAGGTGACAGATATTAATTGCCTCCAAACTGAGTTTCACTGTGATTTTCAGGTTAATTCAGTCAGAATTCCACAGGCAGTCAGCTGGAGGGGTGGATGAATGCGGGAACAGCCGGTTTCCTTGCGACTAAATCAAGCCCAATATCATTATGGATTCTTGCATTTCTTTAGCTTTTTTCTCAGTTTTCTTATTTATCATGGTTTGTAATGAATTTTCTGATGTCAGCTTTGGTTTTGAGGCTGGCATATTGAGTTCATGGCACAAGAAGAAGGTTCGTTTTCAATCAGGGCACAGCTGTTGGCTTGCTCCAATTCTGGCTTGCTGTCATTGTTGGGTGCCTCAGCTGAGTTTTGGTTTCTTGAGGGTCAGTTTGCTGAATATTTTCTAAGTCTGAGTTGGTTTTGCCTTCTTCATACCCAAATTGTGTATTCTCATGCAATACAAGCAAGATTGTGGACAGAGTAGCCATTATGAAAGAAAACAAAAAACACAGCAAATTGGCCTTTCAGGATTAGAAATCTACAGGCAACATGACCAAGATGAGTTTCTATGGTTTGGAAAATGACATGGAACCCTTCTGCTGAGGGGACAGATACTAATTCATCCAAATTGAATGTGAGTGGGATTTTGAGGTGAATTCAATCAGAAGTCCAAAGTCAGTCTGTGGATGGGGGGATGAATCCGGAAACAGCCAGTTTCCTTGTTTCTAATCCCGCCAAGTATCACAAAGGACTCTTGCATTTCTTTGGCTTTTTCACATTTCCATTATTTATCATGGTTTGTAATGAATTTTCTGATGTGTTCTTTATTTTGAGGCTGCAAATATGGACTTCAGGGCAGAAGAGCATGGTTCTTTTTCAATCAGGGCACACCTCTTTGCTTGCTCCAATCTGGTTTAATGTCATTGGTTTGGGTAACTCAGCTGTGTTTTGGTTTCTTGAGCGTCAATTTCCTAAATGATTTCTGAGTCTGAGTTGGTTTTGCCTTCTTCCTTCCCAAATGTTGTATTCTGACACAATATAAACAAGTGTTTGGTTAAAGTAGTCATTATGAAATAAAAAGCACAACAAATAGGCGTTTGAAGCTTAGAAATCTACAGGTAACACGACCAAGGTGAGTTTTTGTGTTTTGGAAAATCAAATGGAACACTTTGGCTGAGGTGACAGATATTAATTGACTCCAAACTGAGTTTCACTGCGATTTTCAGATTAATTCAGTCAGAATTCCCCAAACAGTCAGCTGGAGGGTGGATGAATCCGGGAACAGCCAGTTTCCTTGCGACTGAATCAAGCCCTATATCATTATGCATTCTTGGAATTCTTTATAGAATTTGCTTCCTTATAGAAGGAACATTCCTCAATATAATCAAAGCAATTTATAAAAAAACCCACAGCCAGCATCCTATTGAATGGGGAAAAGTTGGAAGCATTTCCACTGAAATCTGGCACCAGGCAGGGATGCCCACTCTCACCACTGCTATTTAACATAGTTCTGGAAGTTTTAGCCAGAGCCATCAGACAAGAAAAAGAAATCAAAGGAATACAAATCAAGAAGGAAGAAGTCAAACTATCCCTCTTTGCAGACGACATGATTCTGTACTTAAAGGATCCAAAGAACTCTACTAAGAGACTATTGGAACTCATAGAGGAGTTTGGCAAAGTGGCAGGATATAAAATCAATGCACAAAAATCAACAGCCTTTGTATACACAAGTAATGCCATGACTGAGAAAGGACTGCTAAGATCAATCCCATTCACAATAGCTACAAAAACAATCAAATACCTTGGAATAAACTTAACCAAGGACGTTAAAGATCTCTACGATGAAAATTACAAAACCTTAAAGAAAGAAATAGAAGAGGATACCAAAAAATGGAAAAATCTTCCATGCTCATGGATTGGAAGAATCAACATCATCAAAATGTCCATTCTCCCAAAAGCAATTTATACATTCAATGCAATCCCAATCAAGATACCAAAGACATTCTTCGCAGATCTAGAAAAAATGATGCTGAAATTCATATGGAGGCACAAGAGACCTCGAATAGCTAAAGCAATCTTGTACAACAAAAACAAAGCCGGAGGCATCACAATACCAGACTTCAGGACATACTACAGGGCAGTTGTAATCAAAACAGCATGGTACTGGTACAGAAACAGATGGATAGACCAATGGAACAGAATTGAAACACCAGAAATCAATCCAAACACCTACAGCCAACTTATATTTGATCAAGGATCTAAAACTAATTCCTGGAGCAAGGACAGTCTATTCAATAAATGGTGCTGGGAAAACTGGATTTCCACGTGCAGAAGCATGAAGCAAGACCCCTACCTTACACCTTACACAAAAATCCACTCAACGTGGATTAAAGACCTAAATCTACGTCCTGACACCATTAAGTTATTAGAGAACATTGGAGAAACCCTTCAAGATATTGGCACAGGCAAAGAATTTCTGGAAAAGACCCGGGAGGCACAGACAGTCAAAGCCAAAATAAACTATTGGGATTGCATCAAATTGAGAAGTTTCTGTACTGCAAAAGAAACAGTCAGGAGAGTGAAGAGACAACCGACAGAATGGGAAAAAATATTTGCAAACTATGCAACAGATAAAGGGTTAATAACCAGAATCTACAAAGAGATCAAGAAACTCCACAAAAACAAAACCAACAACCCACTTAAGAGATGGGCCAAGAACCTCAATAGACATTTTTCAAAAGAGGAAATCCAAATGGCCAACAGGCACATGAAAAAATGTTCAAGGTCACTAGCAATCAGGGAAATGCAAATCAAAAGCACAATGAGGTTTCACCTCACCCCGGTTAGAATGGCTCACATACAGAAATCTACCAACAACAGATGCTGGCGAGGATGTGGGGAAAAAGGGACACTAACCCACTGTTGGTGGGAATGCAAACTGGTCAAGCCACTATGGAAATCAGTCTGGAGATTCCTCAGAAACCTGAATATAACCCTACCGTTCGACCCAGCCATCCCACTCCTTGGAATTTACCCAAAGGAGTTTAAATTGATAAACAAAAAAGCGGTCTGCACCCTAATGTTTATTGCAGCACAATTCACAATAGCCAAGACCTGGAACCAACCTAAATGCCCATCAATGGTAGACTGGATAAAGAAATTATGGGATATGTATTCTTTAGAATACTATACCGCAGTAAGAAACAACGAAATCCAGTCATTTGCAACAAAATGGAGGAATCTGGAACACATCATGCTGAGTGAAGTAAGCCAGTCCCAAAGGGACAAATACCATATGTTCTCCCTGATCGGTGACAACTGACTGAACACCAAAAAGGAAACCTCCTGAAGTGAAATGGACACTATGAGAAATGGTGACTTGATCAGCATAGCCCTGACTGCTAATGGACAACTTAATACATTATCCCTCATAGTATTTTTTTTGTCTGTTCTACTTAATATGACTGGTTTAATTCTGTAATTATCACACAGTTATTCTTAAGTGTTGAAAATTAACTGAAATGTGATCCCTGTTAAACATAAGAGTGGGAATAAGAGAGGGAAGAGATGTATAATTTGGGGCATGCTCAGGCTGACTTGCCCCAATTGGTAGAGTTGGAAACATACCAGGGGATTCCAATTCAATCCCATCAAGGTGGCATGTGCCAATGCCATCTCACTATTCCAAGTGATCAATTTCAGTTCACAATTGATCATAATGAAAGGACTAAGAGTCAAAGGGAGCACATAAACAAGTCTAGTATCTGCTAACACTAACCGATAGAATAAATAAAGGGGAGAGTGATCCAACATGGGAAGTGAGATACTCAGCAGACTCATAGAATGGCGGATGTCCTAAATAGCACTCTGGCCTCAGAATCAGCCCTAAAGGCACTCGCATCTGGCTGAAAAGCCCATGAGAGTATTTCAGGCGTGGAAAGCCAAGACACTCTGGCAAAAAGATCTCTGTGAGTGAGATCCCAGTGGAAAGAACAGGTCTTCAAAGAGGGAGGTGCCTTTCTCTGAAGGGAGGAGAGAACCTCCACTTTGACTATGACCGTGTCTAAACAAGATAAGAGTCGGAGAACTCAGAGGGCTTCCATAGCCTTGGAAACTCATGACTGGTGCATAGGGAGATTACTGATGCCATAAACAGGAGTGTCAATTTGTAAAGTCAACAACAGGAGTCACTGTGCACTTACTCCTCATGTAGGATCTCTGTCCTTAATGTGCTGTACACTGAGGCTTAATGCTATAACGAGTACTCAAACAGTATATTTCACTTTGTGTTTCTATGGGGGTGCAAACGATTGAAATCTTTACTTAATGTACACTAAACTGATCTTCTGTTAAAAAAAAAAAAAGAAAGAAATTATCAATTCCCAACTTGACTCTCACTGGGATTAAACATGACAATAGGTCTGATCTGATTTCATCATCATTTAAAAAAAAATCATCTATTATTTTTCACTTTATGTTTCTGTGTGGGAGCAAACTGTTGAAATCCTTACTTAAGGTATACTAAGCTGATCTTCTGTATATTAAGATAATCGAAAATGAATCTTGATGTGAATGGACGGGGAGAGGGAGTGGGAAAGGGGAGGGTTGTGGGTGGGAGGGACGGTATGGGGGGTAAGCCATTGTAATCCATAAGTCGTACTTTGGAAATTTATATTCATTAAATAAAAGATAAAAAAAAATTAAAAAAAAAAACAAATGCAAAAAAAAAATAAAAGGATCTGTGCTATCAAAAAAAAAAAAAAAAGGAGAAAAAAGCCAAAGAAATGCAAGAATCCATAATGATATTGGGCTTGATTCAGTCGCAAGGAAACCGGCTGTTCCCGGATTCATCCACCCTCCAGCTGACTGCTTGGGGAATTCTCACTGAATTAATCTGAAAATCGCAGTGAAACTCAGGTTGGAATCCATTAATATCTGTCACCTCAGCCAAAGTGTTCCATTTGATTTTGCAAAACACAAAAACTCACCTTGTTCATGTTACCTGTAGATTTATAAGCTTCAAATGCCTATTTGTTGTGTTTTTTATTTCATAATGGCTACTCTGCCCAAACTCTTGTTTGTATTGCGTCCGAATACAAAATTTTGGTAGGAGGAAGGCAAAACCAACTCAGACCCAGAAAAAATTTAGGAAATTGCCACTCAAGAAACCAAAGGTCAGCTGAGGCACCCAAAACAATGACAGCAAGCCAGAATTGGAGCAAGCCAACAATGTGCCCTGATGGAAAAAGAAACATCCTCTTGTGCTCTGAACTCAAAATGTCAGCCTCAAAAGCAAAGCTCACATCAGAAAATTCATTACAAAGCATGATAAATAAGAAAAATGAGAATAAATCTAAAGAAATGCAAGATTCCATAATGATATAAGGCTTGATTTAGTCGCAAGGAAACCGGTTGTTTACGGATTCATCCACCCCTCCAGCTGACTGCCTGTGGAATTCTGACTGAATTAACCTGAAAATCACAGTGAAACTCAGTTTGGAGGCAAATAATATCTGTCACCACAGCCAAAGTGTTCTATTTTATATTCCAAAACACAAAAACTCACCTTGGTCATGTTACCTGTAGATGTGTAAGCTTCAAATGCGTATTTGTTGTGTTTTTTATTTCATAATGGTTACTCTGTCCAAACTCTTGTTTGTATTGCGTCAGAAGACAACATTTGGGAAGGAAGAAGGCAAAACCAACTCAGACCCAGAAAACATTTAGGAAATTGCCGCTCAAGAAACCAAACTCAGCTGAGATAACCGTATGGTTTTTCTTCTGCAGTCTGTTAATGTGGTGAATCACATTGATTGATTTGCGAATGTTGAACCATCCCTGCATACCAGGGATGAATCCCACTTGGTCTGGGTGGATGATTTTCCTGATGTGTTGTTGTATTCTATTGGCCAGAATTTTATTGAGGATTTTTGCATCTATGTTCATCAGGGATATTGGTCTGTAATTTTCTTTCAGTGCTGCATCTTTCTCTGGCTTAGGGATTAAGGTGATGCTGGCTTCATGGAAAGAATTTGGGAGGATTCCCTCTTTTTCGATTGTTCTGAATAGTTTGAGAAGAAATGGGATTAGTTCTTCTTTAAATGTCTGGTAGAATTCAGCAGTGAATCCATCTGGTCCTGGGCTTTTCTTTGTTGGGAGGGCCTTTATTACTGTTTCAATTTCTGTTTCAGTTATGGGTCTATTTAGGTTTTCGATGTCTTCATGGTTCAATTTTGGTAGATTGCATGTGTCCAGGAATCTATCCATTTCTGATAGGTTTTCCTGTTTGCTGGCATACAGGTCCTTGTAGTAATTTCTGATGATTCTTTTTATTTCTGTGGTGTCTGTTGTTACATTTCCTTTTTCATCTCTGATTTTATTGATTTGGGTCTTTTCTCTTCTTTTTTTTAGTTAGTTGGGCCAATGGGGTGTCAATTTTGTTTATTTTTTCAAAAACCCAGCTTCTCGCTTGGCTGATTTTTTGTAATGTTTTTTTTGGATTCAATCCTGTTAATTTCTTCTCTGGTTTTAATTAGTTCTCTTCTCCTACTAGATTTGGGTTTGGTTTGCTGCAGTTTTTCTAGGTCCTTGAGGTGCGCTGAAAGCTCATTTATTTGGTACCTTTCCAATTTCTTGATATAGGCACCTATTGCTATAAATTTGCCTCTCAATATTGCTTTTTCTGTATCCCATAAGTTTTGATATGTTGTGTTGTTGTCTTCATTTACTTCCAGAAAGTTTTTGATTTCTCTTTTGATTTCTTGAATGACCCAGTGTTCATTCAGGAGCATGTTGTTCAGTCTCCATGTGTTTGCATACTTTCTGGGGTTTCCTGAGTTGCTAATTTCCAGCTTCATCCCGCTGTGGTCTGAGAAGCTGCATGGTATGATTCTAATTCTTTTAAATTTGCTGAGACTTGCTTTATGGCCTAGTATGTGATCAATCCTAGAGAAGGTTCCATGCGCTGCTGAGAAGAATGTGAAGTCTGTAGATGTAGGGTTGAAAGTTCTGTAGATATCTGTTAGATCCATTTGGGCAATAGTGTCAATTAAATCTGCTGTTTCCTTGTTGATCTTCTGTCCGGATGATCTGTCTATTTCTGAGAGTGGAGTATTGAAGTCCCCCAGTACTATTGTATTGGAATCTAAATCTCACTTTAAGTCCCTTAACATATCTTAAATAGACCGGTGCCCTGTAATTAGGTGCATATACATTTGTAATAGTTACATCTTCCTGTTGAATTGAACCCTTAATCATTATATAGTGTCCCTCTTTGTCTCTCTTAACAGTTTTTGTATTAAAGTTTATTTTGTCTGATATTAATAGGGCTACACCTGCTTTTTTTTGGTTTCTGTTGGCATGGAATATCTTTTTCCAACCTTTCACTTTCAGTCTGCATGCCTCTTTGTTAGAGAGATGTGTTTCTTGTAGGCAACAAATAGTTGGGTTGTGTTCTGTGAGCCAGTCAGCCAAACGGTGTCTTTTAACTGAAGAATTCAGACCATTAATGTTCAATGTGACTATTGATATGTAGTGACTTTGCCCTGCCATTTTCCCGGAAATATTTTCTAGTATATGCTTTGAGCTTCCCATGCTCTTTTACTGGTAGGTGTTCTTCCTTTCCCTTCTTTCATATTGATGGCCGTGTTTCTGTGTTTCTGAGTGTAGCACATCTTTAAGTATCTTTTGCAGGGCCGGACGAGTGGCCACAAAGTCTTTCAATTTCTGTTTGCTATGAAAGGTCTTTATTTCACCTTCATTCACAAATGAGAGCTTGGCAGGATATAATATTCTGGGCTGGCAATTTTTCTCTCTTAGCACCTGTGCTATGTCTCGCCATTCCCTCCTAGCTTGTAGGGTTTCTGATGAGAAGTCAGCTGTGAGTCTGATTGGAGATCCTCTGAGAGTAATCTGACGTTTCTCTCTTGCACATTTTAGGATCTTTTCTTTATGTTTCACTGTGGTAAGTTTAATTACCACGTGTCGTGGTGAGGATCTCTTTTGGTCATGTTTATTGGGGGTTCTATGAGCTTCCTGTACTAGGATATCTCTGTCCTTCTCCAAACCTGGAAAGTTCTCTGCTAGTATCTCACTAAAAAGGCCTTCCAATCCTTTCTCTCTCTCCATGCCTTCAGGAACTCCTAGAACTCGAATGTTGTTTTTTTTAATAATATCCTGTAGATTCCCAACAATATTTTTTAGGTTTCTAATTTCCTCTTCTTTTCTTTGGTTTGACTGTATGTTTTCCTGTGCTCTATCTTCTAAGTCCGATATTCTCTCTTCTGCTTCACCCATTCTGTTTTTAAGGCTTTCTAATGTGTTTGTCATTTGATCTATTGAGCTCTTCATTTCATTTTGATTTCTCTTGACTATTACACTTTCCTGTTCTACTAGTTTCTGAGTTTCATTTTGACTCTTCCTTAAAATTTCATTTTCACGAGAGAGATTTTCAATCTTGTCCATTAAGGATTTCTGTAGTTCAAGGATTTGCTTTTGAAAACTTCTAAATGTTCTTATCATAAATTTTTTGAAATCCGTATCTTGCATTTCTTCTATCTCATCATCTTCATACTCTTGGCTTGGGGTGTTTTGCTTATTTGGAGGCATCATAGTGTCATCGTTGATCTTGCTCCCTCTATTTCTGTGTTTGTTACTTGGCATAGTTAATTCTTCTTGTGTCACTGTGCGGTTTTTTCTTTTTTTTTTTTTTATACTGTGTCTGTGTTAAGTGGACTGCCTGCTGTTGGAGGAGCCTTGGGGGCTTGAGATAGGTGCGGCCTGAGAGCTCTGCCTGGTTCTTCCTGGTTAAGGGTGTGCAAAGGTGACACCCTCAGGTTATGCTTGGTAAATCTCTCTCTTTTTATTTATTTATTTCTTTTATTTATTCAGGGGGTAAGTAACACCGCAGGGCAGGGCTGTGCAGAATTGATGGTATTTAGCTTCCAGTCTTTAGCTCCTCTGGACTCCCACTGGGTTGCCTAGGCTACTGAATTGTAGTGACTCAGTTCCTTAACTCTTCCCCATTGATATGTAAATCCAGAGAGGAGGCCTGCTCTTTGTCTCTTGGGAATTCTTCAAGCCTTGCAGCCTTGTAACCTTTGCAAGGTTAGGGGGAAGAGAAACCCCTAAGCTTTTTTTTTCCCTTCTTTCCGGTAGTAAGTTTGCTGCACTTTCCGGCCCCCTCTAGATTCTGACCCCCGTTTCCCCACCAATGTCTCGGGTTATTGAGCTCACCTCCCCTTCCAGCGCCGATGTGTGGACTTGGTGCCCAGAGCATCCCAAGTCTCCCCGCTATTGTCTGTGTGGCATGCACTCCCCTTGAAGCACTGGCGCACAGACCCTGGGGCTTCTGCGGCTCGGTCCCGCGACTTGGCTTCCCCGCGGTGGGTGACCTTGTTCTCCCAGTAGGTCCTCCGATTCACCGCTGCTCCATCCAGAAGGGTTTCCACTGCAATTTTTTCTTGGTTCTATTTTCTGCGGCTACCTTAACTCCCCTTTCATTAAATTAAATTTTCCCGGACTATAAGTGCGCGCCCTCAATATTCCGCCATCTTGGCTCCGCCCCCCTGAATCAAGCCAAATAGCATTATGGATTCTTGCATTTCTTTGGCTTTTTTCTCCGTTTTCTTCTTTTTCATGGTTTTAATGAATATTCTGATGTGAGCTTTGGTTTCGAGGCTGCAATATGGAGTTCACAGCCCTGGAAGAATGGTCTTTTGAAAACAGGGCACAGTTGTTGGCTTCCTCCAATTCTGGCTTGCTGTCATTGTTTTGGGTGCCTCAGCTGACTGTAGGTTTCTTGAGCGACAATTTCCTACATGTTTTCTGGGTCTGAGTTGGGTTTGCCTTCTTCCTTCCCAAATGTTGTATTCTGACGCCATACAAACAAGAGTTTGGACAGAGTAGCCATTATGAAATAAAAAACACAACAAATAGGATTTTGAAGCTTAGAAATCAACAGGTAACACGACCAAGGTGAGTTTTTGTGTTTTGGAAAATCAAATGGAACACATTGGCTGAGGTGACAGATATTAATTACCTCCAAACTGAGTTTCCCTGCGATTTTCAGGTTAATTCAGTCATAATTCCACAGGCAGTCAGCTGGAGGGGTGGATGAGTCCAGGAACAGCCGGATTCCTTGCGACTGAATCAAGCCCAATATCATTATGGATTCTTGCATTGCTTTGGCTTTTTTCTCATTTTTCTTATTTATCATGGTTTGTAATGAATTTTCTGATGTGAGCTTTGGTTTTGAGGCTGCAATATGGAGTTCACTGCACTGGAAGAATGGTCTTTTTCAAACAGGGCACAGCTGTTGGCTTGCTCCAATTCTGGCTTGCCTTCATTGTTTTGGGTGCCTCAGCTGATTTGTGGTTTCTTGAGCGGCAATTTACTAAATGTTTTCTGGGTCTGAGTTGGATTTGCCGTCTTCCTTCCCAAATTATCTTTTCTGCTGCCATAGAAACAAGAGTTTGGGCAGAGTAGCCATTATGAAATAAAAAACACAACAAATAGGCGTTTGAAGCATAGAAATCTACAGGTAACATGACCAAGGGGAGTTTTTGTGTTTTGGAAAATAAAATGGAACACTTTGGCTGAGGTGACAGATAGTAATTACCTCAATTCAGGTTAATTCAGTCAGAATTCCACAGGCAGTAGGCTGGAGGGCTGGATGAATCCGGGAACAGCCGGTTTCCTTGCGACTAAATCAAACCCAATATCATTAGGGATTCTTGTATTTCTTTGGCTTTTTTCTCCTTTTTCTTATTTATCATGGTGTGTAATGAATTTTCTGCTGTGAGCTTTGGATTTGAGGCTGGCATTTTGAGTTCAGGGTAGAAGAGGAAGGTTCTTTTTCAAACAGGACACAGCTCTTTGCTTGCTCCAATTCTGGCTTACTATCATTGTTTTGGGTGCCTCAGCAGATTTTTGGTTTGTTGAGTGGCAATTTCCTAAATGTTTTCTGGGTCTGAGTTGGTTTTGCCTTCCTCCTACCCAAATTTTGTATTCTGACAGAGTACAAACAAGAGTTTGGACAGAGTAGCCATTATGAAATAAAAAACAAAACAAATAGGCATTTGCAGCTTTTAAATCTACAGGTAACACGACCAAGGTGAGTTTTTGTGTTTTGGAAAATAAAATGGAACACTTTGGCTGAGGTGACAGATATTAATTGCCTCCAAACTGAGTTTCACTGTGATTTTCAGGTTAATTCAGTCAGAATTCCACAGGCAGTCAGCTGGAGGGGTGGATGAATCCGGGAACAGCCGGTTCCCTTGCCACTGAATCAAGCCCAATATCATTATGGATTCTTGCATTTCTTTGGCTTTTTTCTCCTTTTTCTTATTTATCATGGTTTGTAATGAATTTTCTGATGTGAGCTTTGGTTTTGAGGCTGGCATATTGAGTTCAGGGCACAAGAGGAAGGTTCTTTTTCAATCAGGGCACAGCTGTTGGCTTGCTCCACTTCTGGCTTGCTGTCATTATTTTGGGTGCCTCAGCTCAATTTTGGTTTGTTGAGTGGCAATTTCCTGAATGTTTTCTGTGTCTGAGTTGGTTTTGCCTTCTTCATTCGCAAATGTTGTATTCTGATGCAATACAAACACGAGTTTGGGCAGAGTAGCCATTATGAAGTAAAAAACACAACAAATAGGCGTTTGAAGCTTAGAAATCCACAGGTAACACAACCAAGGTGAGTTTTTGTGTTTTGGAAAATCAAATGGAACACTTTGGCTGAGGTGACAGATATTAATTGCCTCCAAACTGAGTTTCACTGCGATTTTCAGGTGAATTCAGTCAGAATTCCACAGGCAGTCAGCTGGAGGGGTGGATGAATCCGGGAACAGCCGGTTTCCTTGCGACTAAATCAAGCCCAATATCATTATGGATTCTTGCATTTCTTTGGCTTTTTTCTCATTTTCATGGTTTGTAATGAATTTTCTGATGTGAGCTTTGGTTTTGAGGTTGGCATATTGAGTTCAGGGCACAGGCGGGATGGTCTTTCTCAATCAGGGCACAGCAGTTGGCTTGCTCCAATTCAGGCTTGTTGTCATTGCTTTGGGTGCCTCAGCTAACTTTTCGTTTCTTGAGCGGCAATTTCCTAAATATTTTCTGGATCTTAGTTCGTTTTGCCTTCTTCCTTCCCAAATTTTGTAATCTTTTGCAATATATACACGAGTTTGGATAGAGTAGCCATTATTAAATAAAAAACACAACAAATAGGCGTTTGAAGCTTAGAAATCTACAGGTAACATGACCAAGGTGAGTTTTTGTGTTTTGGAAAATCAAATGGAACACTTTGGCTGAGGTGACAGATATTAATATCCTACAAATTGAGTGTCACTGTGATTTTCAGGTTAATTCATTCAGAATTCTACAGGCAGTCAGCTGGAGGGGTGGATGAATCCGGGAACAGCCGGTTTCCTTGCGACTAAATCAAGCCTTATATCATAATGGATTCTTGCATTTCTTTGGCTTTTTTCTCCGTTTTCTTATTTATCATGGTTTGTAATGAATTTTCTGATGTGAGCTTTTGTTTTGTGGCAGGCATATTGAGTTCAAGGCATAAGAGGAAGTTTCTGTTTCCATCAGGGCACAGCTGTTGGCTTGCTCCAATTCTGGCTTGCTGTCATTGTTTTTGGTGCCTCAGCCGATTGTGGTTTCTTGTTCAAAAATTTCCTAAATGTTTTCTGGGTCTGAGTTGGTTTTGCCTTCTTCTTTCCCAAATTTTGTATTCTGATGCAATACTAACAAGAGTTTCGGCAGAGTAGCCATTATGAAATAAAAAAAACACAACAAATAGGCGTTTGAAGCTTAGAAATCTACAGGTAACACGACCAAGGTGAGTTTTTGTGTTTTGGAAAATAAAATGGAACACTTTGGCTGAGGTGACAGATATTAATTGCCTCCAAACTGAGTTTCACTGCGATTTTCAGATTAATTCAGTGAGAATTCCCCAAGCAGTCAGCTGGAGGGTGGATGAATCCGGGAACAGCCGGTTTCCTTTCGACTGAATCAAGCCCAATATCATTATGGATTCTTGCATTTCTTTGGATTTTTCTCATTTTTCTTATTTATCATGGTTTGTAATGAATTTTCTGATGTGAGCTTTGAATTTTGGGGCTGGCATATTGAGTTCAGGGCACAAGAGGAAGGTTCTTTTTCAATCAGGGCACAGCTGTTGGCTTGCTCCACTTCTGGCTTGCTGTCATTATTTTGGGTGCCTCAGCTCAATTTTGGTTTGTTGAGTGGCAATTACCTAAATGTTTCTGGGTCTGAGTTGGTTTTCCCTTCTTCCTTCCCAAATGTTGTATTCTGACACAATACAAACAAGAGTTGGGGCAGAGTAGCCATTATGAAATAAAAAACACAACAAATCGGCGTTTGAAGCTTATAAATCTACAGGTAACACGACCAAGGTGAGTTTTTGTGTTTTGGAAAATCAAATGGAACACTTTGGCTGAGGTGACAGATATTAATTGCGTCCAAACTGAGTTTCCCTGGGATTTTCAGGTTAATTCAGTCAGCATTCCACAGGCAGTCAGCTGGAGGGGGGGATGAATCTGGGAAGACCAGATTTCCTTGCAACTAGATCAAGCCCAATATCATTATGGATTCTTGCATTTCTTTTGCTTTTTTCTCCTTTTTCTTATTTATCATGGTTTGTAATGAATTTTCTGATGTGAGCTTTGGTTTTGAGGCTGCAATATGGAGTTCAGGGCAACGGAAGAAGGGTCTTATTCAAACAGGGCACGGATCTTTGCTTGCTCCAATTCTGGCTTGCTGTCTTTGTTTTGGGTGCCTCAGCTGAATTTTGGATTCTTGAGCGGCAATTTCCTAAATGTTTTCTGGGTCTGAGTTGGTTTTCCCTTCTTCTTTCCCAAATTTTGTATTCTGACGCCATGCAAACAAGAGTTTGGGCAGAGTAGCCATTATGAAATAAAATACACAGCAAATAGTCACTTGAAGATTATAAATCTACAGGTAACACGACCAAGGTGAGTTTTTATGTTTTGGAAAATAAAATGGAAAACTTTGGCTGAGGTGACAAATATTAATTACCTCCAAACTGAGTTTCACTGCGATTTTCAGGTAAATTCAGTCAGAATTCCACAGGCAATCAGCTGGAGGGGTGGATGAATCCGGGAACAGCCGGTTTCCTTGCGACTAAATTAAGCCCAATATCATTACGGATTCTTGCATTTCTTTGGCTTTTTTCTCCTTTTTCTTATTTATCATGGTTTGTAATGAATTTTCTGATGTGAGCTTTAGTTTTGAGGCTGCAATATGGAGTTCAGGGCACCGGGGGAATAGTTTTTTTCAACAGGGCACAGCTGTTGGCCTGCTCTAATTCTGGCTTGCTGTCATTGTTTTGAGTGCCTTAGCTGAATTTTTTTTTCTTGAGCAACAATTTCCTACATGTTTTCTGGGTCTGAGTTGATTTTGCCTTCTTCCTTAACTAATTTTGTATTCTGATGCCTTACAAAGAAGAGTTTGGGCAGAGTACCCATTATGAAATAAAAAAACACAACAAATAGGTGTATGTAGCTGAGAAATCTACAGGTAACACGACCAAGGTGAGTTTTTGTGTTTTGGAAAATAAAATGGTCTGAGGTGACAGATAATAACTGCCTCCAAACTGAGTTTCACTGCGATTTTCAGGTGAATTCAGTCAGAATTCCACAGGCTGTCAGCTGGAGGGGTGGATGAATCTGGGAACAGCCGGTTTTGTTGCGACTGAATCAAGCCCAATATCATTATGGATTCTTGCATTTCTTTGGCTTTTTTCTCCGTTTTCTTATTTATCATGGTTTGTAATGAATTTTCTGATGTGAGCTTTGGTTTTGAGGCTGCAATATCGAGTTCTGGGCACCGGAGGAAGGTTATTTTTCAATCAGGGCACAGCTGTTGTCTTGCTGCAATTCTGGCTTGCTGTCATTGTTTTGGGTGCCTCAGCCGATTTGTGGTTCCTTGAGCGGCAATTTCCTAAATGTTTCTGGGTCTGAGTTGGTTTTGCCTTCTTATTCCCAAATTTTGTATTCTGATGCAATACAAGCAAGATTTTGGACAGAGTAGCCATTAGGAAAGAAAAAAAAAAACACAGCAAGTTGCCCTTTCAGGATTAGAAATCTACAGGCAACACGACCAAGTTGAGTGTTTTGGAAAATGACAGGGAACCCTTCTGCTGAGGGAACAGATTCTAATTCCATCCTAATTTAGTGTCAGTCCGATTTTGCGGAGAATTCAATCAGAATTCCAAAGTCAGTCTGTGGTACGGGGGGATGACTGGAAACAGCCAGTTTCAATGTGTCTAAATCCAGCCAAATATCACAAAGGACTCTTGCATTTCTTTGGCTTTTTCACATTTCCCTTATTTATCATAGTTTGTAATGAATTTTGTGATGTGAGCTTTGGTTTTGAGGTGGCAATATTGAGTTCAGGGCACAAGAGGAATGGTCTTTTTCAAACAGGGCACAGCTGTTGGCTTGCACCAATTCTGGCTTCCTGTCATTGTTTTGGGTGCCTCAGCTGATTTGTGGTTTCTTGAGTGGCAATTTCCTACATATTTTCTGGGTCTGAGTCAGTTTTGCCTTCTTATTCCCAAATTTTGTATTCTGATGCAATAGAAGCAAGATTTTGGACAGAGTAGCCGTTAGGAAAGAAGAAAAAAACACAGCAAATTGGTCTTTCAGGATTAGAAATCTACAGGCAACACGACCAAGATGAGTTTCTGTGTTTTGGAAAATGAAATGGAACCCTTCTGCTGAGGGGACAGATACTAATACCCTCCAAATTGAGTGTGAGTGCGATTTTGAGATGAATTCAATCAGATTCCAAAGTCAGTCTGTGGAAGGGGGATGAATCTGGAAACAGCCAGTTTCCTTGTGTCTAAATCCAGTCAAATATTACAAAGGACTCTTGCATTTTTTTGGTTTTTCCACATTTCCCTTATTTATCATGGTTTGTAATGAATTTTCTGATGTGAGCTTTGGTTTTGAGGCGGCAATATAGAGTTCAGGGCACCGGAGGAATGGTCTTTTTCAAACAGGGCACAGCTGTTGGCCTGCTCCAATTCTGGCTTGCTGTCATTGTTTTGGGTTCCTCAGCTGACTTTTGGTTTCTTGAGCGGCAATTTCCTAAATGTTTTCTGGGTCTGAGTTGGTTTTGCCTTCTTCCTTCCCAAATTTTGTATTCTGACACCATACAAACAAGAGTTTGGACAGAGTAGCCATTATGAATTAAAAAAGACAACTAATAGGCATTTGAAGCTTAGAAATTTAGAGGTAACATGACCAAGGTGAGTTTTTGTGTTTTGGAAAATCAAATGGAACACTTTGGCTGAGGTGACAGATATTAATTGCCTCCAAATTGAGTTTCACTGTGATTTTCAGGTTAATTCAGTCAGAATTCCACAGGCAGTCAGCTGGAGGGGTGAATGAATCCGGGAACGGCCGGTTTCGCTGCGACTAAATCAAGCCCAATATCATTATGGATTCTTGCATTTCTTTGGCTTTTTTCTCTTTTTTCTTATGTATCATGGTTTGTAATGAATTTTCTGATGTGAGCTTTTGTTTTGAGGCGGCAATATTGCGTTCAGGGCACAAGAGGAATGGTCTTTTTCAATCAGGGCACAGCTGTTGGCTTCCTCCAATTCTGGCTTGCTGTCCTTGTTTTGGGTGCCTCAGCTGACTTTTAGTTTCTTTAGTGGCAATTTCCTACATGTTTTCTGGGTGTGAGTCAGTTTTGCCTTCTTCCTTCCCAAATTTTGTATTCTGATGCAATACAAGCAAGATTTTGGACAGAGTTAGCTCTGTGTCCATTCTTCTCTCTCTGTACTAGATGAATAAAAAGACAGTGTAAAATGATTTGAAAAGAACTATAAGGGGTCGGCGCTGTGGTGCTGCTGCCAATTGGGGAGTGAACCAGCAGATGGAAAACACCTCTCTCTCTCTCTCTCTCTCTGTGCCTCTCCTTCTCTGTAACTCTGACTTCTAAATAAAAAAATGAATCTTAAAAGAAGTATAAACATCAATAAAACACAAATGAAAATTGTATTCTCAAAACTGGATATTAAACCATGCCTTCTACACCACTGTTAAAAGTTACATTCTATCATAGTCATTTATGATTTCTAGGGCCAAAGTAGTAAATAAGATTTTTCTGGAAGAGACAGAGGTTATGAGGGAGCCAGGATTTGGGGTCAGTTAGCAGAAGTGAGTGTCACTCTTTCAGATTTGATGCAGGAAAGGAACAGCAACTGATCCCTGAGATTTTGGTGTGGGAAGGAAAGGAAGGAGGGACTTAACAAAAGCAAAAGCCCTCTGGTTGTGGGCACCCACCCCTGACTGCAGCTTTTCGGAGGAACAGCTGGTGTCTCTAGGGATGCTGCAGCCTGGACTCCATTTCCCAGAGTTCCCAGTAGCTCCGAGGTATTCTGCTTTCCAAATACCTGTGGGCATGCACCTGCCACTGCCTGTCCCTGGGGCTCAGAGTTGGACCAGGGGAGTTCATTCCTTGATCAGTGTCAACCCTGGGGGCTATGCTGCTCCTTCTCTGGCATTTACTGCAACTCCTGCTCTGCACGTGCGATCCCAGGCAGTTTCCAAGTGCTCACCCTGAGCCTGCCTCCTGCTGCTTCTTCCCTCTTCATCCACCAACTGTGGGTCCCACATGCCAGGGACTCTCTTCCCCACACTCCCAATTTCACTCCCCGTGTATCTGGAAGAAAGGGTACCTGCTCCAGGGACTTTCTGCTGCAGGTTTGGCATGCAGGAAGGGGCGGAGACACATGTGGGAGAAGTGTGCCAGCGATCCTGGCAGCTTCTCCCGAGGTCAGGGCTGGGACCCGGGCTGCTCTGTCTCCCACCTCTATTTCCCAGGCTCAAAGTGCCCGGACTCTCTCCTGCAGTACCTCACCTAAACTGTCCCTAATGTGCTTTATTTAGTGGTTACAGGAGAGAGGGGGCAGCGTTCTGGGAACCTGCACTCACAGGGAAGGAAGGCAGAAAGACTCCTGATCTCCACAGTTAAATAAGCCGGGTTCCCACTGTGGGTGGTCTCAGAATGCAGTCTGCCTTGTCTCTTGATGTTTCCTGGGCTGGTTCCTGCAGGGTGGGGCTGGATGGCCCTCAGGAGGGAGCCTGGGGCAGCAGAGGGGTGGGAAGAAGGATCTGACTAGGATCTGCCCCACTGCTCTCATCCTGCACCTCATCTTCCTGGTGGGGAGCAGTGTGAAGCGTGAATAGCTGCTTTGTGTGTTGATCCCTCTCAAGTATTAATTATCAAATTTTTCCAATGTGGAATTTGAAGCTGTTCCAGAAACATGGGGTGGGAAATCTCCCTTCTTTCAAACAGGCACAGAGACAGTGGAGGATCCAAGGAGTTTCTATTAATGGCCCTAGGCTCAGCTGGAATGATTTCCTGAGAATTGTGCATCAAATTCAAGTTTCTTAGCTGTTACAGCATTGGTGGGTTTAAATGGCAGCCTTCATGACTTAGGTCCACATTTCCAATGGTCAGTGGGTCCAGTATGTTTGTAAAAGAGATGCCGGGGACAGATTTATTAGGATAGATTTATGACTGGAGTTTACAGAAGCAGAACTTAGGACATCTTCCCTCCCTAGATAAGATTTCAGTGGGCAGCTGTTTCACTCGTTAATTGTGAGCATCCACTTTTAAAGGTTTGTGTTGGATGTGGTCCACTTCTCTTTCTTTGATGATTTATTTGGCTGCTTTTCATTTTCTGTCTTCAGCTATCTCTTCTCCTGTTAGCAAGGCTGTCAACTGTTTTGACCTGCCACTGATCCCTTTGCAAAGTGAGAAGGGAACTAAAATTAATGCAAGTCTACTGTGTTGTCAATAACTGGAGCTACTTTTTTAAAGATTTATTTATTCATTTGAAAGAGTTACACAGAGAGAGGAGAGAGACAGAGAGAGAGAGAGAGAGGTCTTCCATCCGATGGTTCATTCCCCAATTGGCAGCAATAGCTGGAGGTATGCCAATTTGGAGCCAGTAGCCAGGAGCTCCTTCTGAGATGAAGCTGTTTTTTTTAAATAATTATTTATTTATTTGAAAGGCAGAACTTTGTCCAGGTCTCATAGGTGGGTGCAGGAGATGAGGGATTTGGGCCAACTTCTACTGTTTTCCCAGTCCACAGCAGAGAGCTGGATGGGAAGTGCAGCAGCCAGGATCCCAACCGGCACCCATATAGGATGCTGACAAGGCAGGCAGTAGCTTTACCCACTATGCAACAGTGCTGCCCACTAACGGGAGCTCTTTTAATCTGAGTTTGCATAAAGAGGAGAATTACAGCATCATAAATACAGATAAGTAACAGTTTTTCTCTGCCCAGCACTTTATATTACCCAGTGCTCCACTGAGAATCTTACATTCCACACTGTGTAATTAAGAAGGCCAGTTACTTATCTTATTTTGGGTTCTGTGTTTAAACCCATGACACTTTTGACATAGGAGGATATTAGTTCTACAATTTCATAGAGACTGGTCTGTGGAAGCATCGATAGAAGTTATAACTGTGAGAGTGCTAAGAAAGAAGAGGGGAAGAAATAAGTGCCCCTTACCCCCCTCAGAGATGTCCACAAGTGCAGTAGAAGATATGCCCTATGGTTGACTTTCTGGGACAAACTGTGTTTGAGTGCTTCACATTTTCTGATAGAAAGGTGTTGCCACCAGGTTATTAGTATATTTTGTTAGTTTTTAAAGATTTATTTATTTATTTGAAAATCAGAGTTACACAGAGAGAGAAGGAGAGGCAGAGAGAGAGAGAGAGAGAGGTCTTCCATCAGGTTCATTTCCCCAATGGCTTCATCATTGTGAACTTTGCTCAGTTCCTGACCTATACCTTTCCTTTAACCTAGTACTTTGCCATGTAGTAGCCCATGAAAACTGCAGACTGCATAAATTAATGAATACTTGGAGGGTTGTGATTTCTTAGAGGAACATCATGAGACAGAAGGAATAAAACAAAACAAAAGTATCCTCCATATATAGAAGGTACACTGTTTTTGCAAGCCACAGCGAAGAGGAAGAAGCAGGAAAGTAGTGAGACTGGAAAGTTTGCGGCAAAGGTAATAGGCACTGGTCAAGAATTTAACAAGCCCATTAGGAAAACATTAAGGTTTCCTTACTTCCATGTAGACTCTGCCCTCTTATGGTGAACAGGGTCCTCTAAACCCACTTGTTGCACAAATGAAAACCCAAGCATTGTCTTCTCCCACAGATGGAGTCTGCTATTGGTTTTGATTTACATTTCCCTAATGGCTAGTGATATTGGGCATGTTCATCTATGTCTTGACCATTGAGATTTCTTCTTCTGAGAAACATCTATTCTGATCCTTGCCCATTTCTTAGCTGTACGTTTTGCTTCTTATTTGGAGATTTTCCCAGTTCAATATATGTATGTTATGGCTATCAATCTTTTGTCATAGTCAGAGTTTTCAATGTTTCCTACCATTCTGTCCATTGTATCTTTACTCTGTTGAATACTTTGTTGTGAAGATGTATCTTAATATGATATGCTCAAATTTCTATATTTTATTTTTGTTACTTGTGCTTTTGGAATCTTACCCAAAACTGTTGTCTATGCTTATGTTTTATAGTTTCTCATATGTTTACTTAGTTTCTGGCTTTATATTTAGACTTTTAATTCACCTTGAGTTGCTTTTACATAGTGTATGAGGTTTTGGGTATATTTTCAGGCTTCTACATATGGATAATCACTTTCCTTTAAACCATATGCTAAAGGGGTTCTTCTTTCTCCTGTTTGTTTTCTTTCCTTTGTTAAATAGGAGTTGCCTGTAGAAAAGTCGGTTTATTTCAGCTGCCTATACTTTTACATTGAACTATGAGTCTGTTTTCCAACAGTGCTAACACTGTTTCTATATTTTTAAGATTTATTTATTTATTGGAAAGGCCAGATGCTTCTTCCAAGTCTCTCATGTGGGTGCCAGCACCGTAGAACATGGTCCATCTTCCACCAATTTCCCAGGTGCATTAGTAGGGAGCTGGATTGGAAGTGGAGCACCTGGTCTCCTAGCAGCAACATATGGGATGCATGCACAGCAGGTCAAGGCTTTAACCCAGTACACCACAGCACCAAACCCTTCCTTATTTACTTCTGCTGTGATCTTTCATTATTCACTTTTTTCTACTGCCCTGCAACTTGACTCCTTCCTGTTTTTTTTCTGGGTCCTGGACGATGGTAGTAGGTGGCTTCTGGGATCTTTTTGTGTTAGTAGATACTTGGTAATCTAAAATCACAGTTTTTAGTTTCTATATTTCTCTGCTAATCACTAGGACCTTCTGGATGACAATAGAAAATGCTGGCAGAAATGAGGATATATTAATTTGCTAAGAAAATACCACAGAGAATATGATTTAAATCATGGAATTTTACTTCTCAGAGTTGTAGAGCTTGAAAATATCAGATCAAGGTGCTTAAATAGGCTCGATTTTTCCAGAAGCCTTTCTCCGATGTGACAGACACATCTACCATTTGATCTGCTTAAAAGCACTTTCTTCAGGTAGAGTCATGTTGCTGGTTAGCACTTCCGTGTTAGAGTTTTAGGGAGGCACATTTCAGTCCATAACAGCAAAAGGGGCCCTGTGGTCTACTTCAATGACAGCCATCTCTGCGGAGGACAGAAAGTTTGGAATCAGCGTTAGGATTTCTCACAGTATTACTGTCAGTGCTATCTCCATCAAATGTGCATTCATGTACACACAAATCTACCTGTACTCATAAACACATTCAACAGTGGAAATGCCTGATGCTTGTGTATGGGTAACATCAATATAATAATCCATAAGATGACCTATTAGCAGACATTAAAAAGAGAATTAGAAAGAATGACAACAAAATCTGCAGTTACCTATATTTATGTCTATATGTATGATATTCAGTATTTATAGTTGCTAAAAGATGAATACTGATGTGTGGGAATAAAAGCTAAACCTTACCTTGCAATATTGCAGCCTAGTCTACATGAAAGATGTCTTCCTAAAACCATTCACTGGGCCCACTCTGTGGCATAGTAGATTAAGCATCCACCTGCAGCACCAGCATCCCACATGGGCACCAGTTTGAGTCCCTGCTCCTGCACTTCCAATCCAGCTCTTTACTAATGGCCTAGGAAAGCAGTGCAATATGCCCTGAGTTCTTGGGCCCCTGCACCCATGTGAGAGACCTGGAGGAAGCTGCTGACTCCTGGCTTCTGGCACCTGGCTTCAGATCGGCCCAGCTCCAGCCATTCTGGCCATTTAGGGGTGAACCAGTTGATAGAAGACCTCTCTATCTCTTCCTCTCTATATCTGTAACTCTGCCTCACAATAAAGAAATACATTTTTAAAAACCTTTCACATGTTAAATTTCTTAATTGTTTTAAAGATTTATTTATTTATGTACAAGTCGAGTTACAGACAGAGAGGATAGACAGAGAGAAAGAGAGAGGTCTTCCATTTGGTGTTCACTCCCTAATTGATTGCAACTGCCAGAGCTGTGCTGATCTGAAGCCAGGAGCCAGGAGCTAGTTCCCAGTCTCCCAGATGGGTACAGGGGCCCAAAGACTTGGGCCATCTTCTACTACTTTGCCAGGCCATAGCAGAGAGCAGGATCAGAAGTGGAGCAGCTGAGTATTGAACCGGCCCCCATATGGGATGCTGGCACTTCAGTCCAGGGTGTTAACCTGCTCCACCACAGCACCAGTCCAACATTTTAAATTTCTGATACTCTAAAGTAGTACAGGATTGCATTACATCTAGGAAAGATGCATTTAAAAATTATAAATCAAGTGCATTTTAGCAGAAGTTTTAACAAATACTTCTGATTTTCTCAGCATTATATATAAATAAATGACATAATGAGTCATTGTCAGATTTTTAGCTTTTGACAGCCACTTATAATATTTCACAGCTTTTTGAAATGTATTGCTAGTGTGTTTTTCTCAACACATGCACTGGATTTTACCAGTTTAGTGCACATGGAGTTGCCTCTTATAGGATTTGCATTTTAATGGGTTTTCATGGCACATGTAATCAACATCTGCAAAGCCTCTAAAACACATAAATAATAACATGAATCAGGCTTTTTTCTTAAATATTAATTTATTTATTTGAAAGAGTTGCACAAATAGAGGAGAGGTAGAGAGAGAGAGAGAGACACACAGAGACAGAGAGGTCTTCCATCAGCTGGTTTACTCCCAGTTGGCCGCAATGACTGGTCTGTGTCAATCTGAAGCCAGGAGCTTCTTCAGGGTCTTTCACATGTGTGCAAGGCCCCAAGGACTTGGGCCACCTTCTAATGCTTTCCCAGGCCATAGCAGAGAGCTGGTTCAGAAGTGGAGCAGCCACGACTTGAACTGGCACCCACATGGCTTGCCAGCACTGCAGGCAACAACTTTATCTGCTATGCCACAGCGCCAGCCCCACATTGCATCTTTTTAAGATGATATGGATTTAAGTTCATGAGAAATTATTAGCATAGTGGGAACTGATAGATATGCATGAAGCAGGATGGACTTGTTAGGAATGGTGATGTTAATTTTCTTATAAAATAAATAAATAAGAAATTAAATATGGTCAGACATAAATGAAGACTAAATTTTATTAGTGGTAATCCAGAAAACACTGATCTCAGGTCTTTTTCTTCCAGTGTTAAGTTTATATTTTTAAATGCATATTAAGTGAACAAATTTCATGTAATTTATATATACAGATTGAAGAGCAAACTGATAACATCCTATCCTATCTTCCCTTGTTCTCATATTTCCAACTCCCTCCTTCTTGTTTTATTTTCTTTTAATTTTGACAGCTGCATGCTTTGATTTTATTTTAGAATCACAAGCTTTAACCCTCTACAAAATAAAGAATTCAGCAAGTAGTAGCAGAAATATCAATGAGTATATGTTGTGTACTCTATCAAAGAGTACAGAAAAGTGCTATGAACAATACTCAAATCTCAAAATGTCAATTTAACTCATATGCTGCTTTTTGTTGTCTATATATTAATTACCACCAGTCAGAGAAAACATATGGTATTTGTCTTTTGGGGACTGGCTTCTTTCATGAAGCATACTTGTTTCCAGTTCATCCATTTAGTTACAGAAGATGGGATTTCATTCTCAATTATGGTTGAATAGTATTTTACACTGTATATATAGCTCATATTTTTGTTCCAGTCACCAGTTGATGGACATCTGGGTTGATTCCATGTTAGCTATTGTGAATTGAGCTGTAATAAACATGAGGGTACAGATAACTCATGCCTGTGCATATTCTATTTCATTTCATGTGGATAAATTCCCAGTAGTCAGATGGCAGGATCACATGGTATGTTTGTTTTCAGATTTCTGAGGAACTTTGATACTGCCTTCCATAATGGTCGCACTAGCTTCATTCCCACCAACAGTGGGTTAGGGTACCTTTTTCTCTCCCTCTCCACCAGCCTTTATTGTTTGTTGACCTTTTCAAAAGAATTATTTATTTGAAAGATTGAGTTACAGAGATGGAGAGGCAGAGGCAGAGAGACAGAAGTATTTTATCTGCTTGTTTATGCTCCATATGGCCCAACAGGTAGTGCTGGTCCAATCGGAAGCCAGAGTCAGGAGCATCTCCCTGGTCACCCATGCGGGTGCAGGGACCCAGGCACTTGGGCCATTCTCCACTGCCCTCCCAGTCCAGTGCAGAAAGCTGGACTGGAATAGCAGCAACCGGGACCAGAACTGGCACCCATAGGGGATGCCGTCTCCACGGGTGGAGGATCAACCCAGTGTGCTATGGCACTGGCCCCCATCAGGGATATTTTTCTATAGTACTCTCTCTCAACTGTATCTTTTCTAGTTAAAGAATTAAGGTGATGCAGGATTAATAGAAGGAGTTTGAGAGGATTGTCTCTCTTTCAATTGTGTTGAATAGTTTGAGAAGCATTAGTTCTTTAAAAGTCCTGTAGAATTCAATAGTGAGGCTGTCTGATCCTGGACTTTTCCTTGTTGGGAGGGTCTTTATTACTCATCCAATCTCTGTCTTGGTTTTTGGTTTGTTTAGCTTTTCTATGTGTCTTCATGACTCAATTTTGGTATATTGTGTATGTCCAGGAATATGTTGATTTTTCCTCTAGGATTTCCAATTTGTTAGCAGTCACAACAGATGACCACATCCTATATTGCAGTGCTAATCTGAGTTTTGGGTACTACACTTCCAAATCAGCTTCATGTTAATATCCCTGGGAAGCAATGTATAATAGCTCAAATTCTTTCATTCCTGTCGTCAAATTGGAGAACTGTAACCTCAATGGGGACATGAGAACCTGGTCTTGCACAGTGGTAGCCATATAGAAAGTGAACCAGCAGATGGGAGATCTCTCTGCTTCTCTTTCCTTCTCTCTTTGTCTCTGTGTGTCTCTGCCTTTTTTATCATATTAAAATATTTAATTACTTACTTGAAAGAGTTACAGAGAGAGGGAGAGACAGAAATCTTCCACCACCTAATTCATTTTTGAGATGACTTTAATAGCCAGAGTGTGGCCAGGTTGAAGCCAGGAGCTTTCCCTCCGATGTGCATGGCAGCAAGGAGCTTTTCCTGCAATGTGCGTGGCAGCATCCCAGGCACTTGGGCCATCTTTCCCTGCTTTTTCAGTCCATTGGTAAGGAGCTGGATCAGAAATGGAATAGCTGGTACTTGAACTGGTGCACATACAGGATGCCAATGTAACAGATAGCAGCTTTGTCCACTGCACCACAACCACCAGCTCCTCTATCTGCCTTTCCAATAAATAAATCTTTTGAAAAAGAACTGAAGGTAGTAAAAGTCATCATGACTGAGCAATGGCAAATTTATTGAAGTGATCTATTTTCTTAAAGATCCTTTTATGAATTTGAAAGGCAGCACTAGATAGAGAGAATGGGAGAGATTGATCTTCCTCCTGGTTTGTTCACTCCTCAAATGGCTGCAATGACTGCGGCTAGGCCAGACTGATATCAGGAGCCAGGGGCTTCTTCCAGGTCTCTCACAAGGGTGCAGGAGCCCCAATATTTGAGTCACCCTGTGCTGCTTTTCCAGACACATTAGCAGAGAACTGGATCCGTTTGGAGCATTAATGTCTATGATACTCTCCTTGCAGTTGAAGGATTTAGAATCCATTTTGATTATGGGTGGGCCAAGTACAATGTCTTCCAATTGTCCAAGGTTTGGATTAGATGGGTTCTGAGAAATTTTGTTAAAATAGTTATTAATCATAACTCTCAGTTTAAGCTTTTCTTACCAAATTTTCATGTTTGCTGATGTTTATATCTATGGGAAAATTGGGTCTCTGGATTGCAACCAATGAAAGCATCCAGACTAACAGTAATAAGGTCAACAGTCAGCAGAATGATGTCCAGCTGAACTGAAATAGCTTTTCTTATTTGGTAGAGGGGTTACCTCCTGCATTATGCTGACATACTGTCATAGACAGTAGATATTGGAGCCTGTCCCTTCTGCCAAATGGAGAATACCATATTTTGGTCCATCATATATATATTTATATATTATAATATATATTATATTATATATTATATTATATATTTCTATACATAATATAGAATTGCATATAATTATTATAAATATATAATTGTATATAATTATTATATATGAATTTGTTATTTATATATAAATAATTATTTCTGATCCAGCTCCTTACCAATGGATTGAAAAAGCAGTGAAAGATGCTCCGAGTACCTGGGTTCCTGGGACACACATCAGAGGAAAAGCTCCTGGTTTCAACCTGGCCACACTCTGGCTATTGAAGTCATCTCAATAATATATATATATATATATATATAATACATATAATAAATTATATAATATTATCTGTTTATAATTATATATTATATAATATATTGTATGATAAATTATAATATATTTTATATATGAATATATTTATATACATAAATATATAAATAAATGTAAATATATATATAAAGAATTTATTTATGTAGTTGACAGGTTTACTTACAGAGAGTGAGAAGAAGAGACAGAGAGAAAGGTCTTCCATATGCTCATTTACTCCCCTAATGACTGCAATGTCTGCAGCTGGGCCAATCTGAGCTAGGAGCTTCCAGGTCTCCCATATTTTGGCAGGGACCAAAGCACTTGGAACAGCTTCTACTGCTTTCCCAGGCTATTGCAGAGAGCTGGATGGGAAAAGGAGAAATGGGGACTAGAACTGGTGCTCATATGGGGTGCCAGCATTGCAGGTAAAGGATTACACCACTGCACCACAGTGCTGGCCCCAGTCTATCCTTTATTAAGGAGATCTCAGTAATCATGTTCAGGTATTGCTGTCCTATATTCATGGCCAAAGTCCTAGCAGGCAACATGGTTTGGAGAATCATAAGCACAAGGTGTGTAGGAGACTTCATTTCTCATACAGCACAGTTAATAACAAGGTTCCAAGAGGGGAAATTACTTGCATCATAGTCTTTGAGAACTAATGGACATCACAGGTGATCTAAAGAATTTAGAAGGTTTGTGAGCCCTTAGAGTGAAAAAGTCACTGGGAGCACAAGGACAGTCCCTAGAGTTTATTTTGATGGATTTTAGCCCTTTCATTGGAGGGAGGCCCAAAGAAGCTGGACTGATTTGTAAACCTCAGAAGTGTCTTTTCAAGGTGAAGGCAAACTTAAACTGAGGGGTTTTTGGAAAAACTTGGAGCAAAATGCATTTGCACACTTGGTTAAGACACATCATTTATCTATTGATTTTCATCAGATCTGTTAACATTAAATATAAGGTACAGGGGACATGGTGGATTTCATATAGAAATATGATTTTAGTAGCATATCATGAGGTGCTTTTTTCTTTTAATGGATTTAGCAGGTAAAATTGGGCTACCTAATGGGATATAGCTGGAATAATCACCTTTTTGTTAAATAAATCTGAGGTAATAAATGTTAGTATATGAATACATTGAGTTTTCTTTTATTGGGCCTTCTTGGCTATTTTAATCTGGGATCTGTGAATTCTCATTTTCTCTAGGCAAGTTGTAACTGAAAATCTTTATTTTATTCTTCATCATGTTGGACCAACTGTGCTGCTTCTGGGATTTTTTTAGTACACCTGACAATTGGAAATTTAGACAATAGTATAGTTAATATGAGATGTACCAAGTAAAGTACTTATTTTTATTCAGATAACATATTTTGGGAATTCTTCTAAAATTCCTATTGAGTATCCTTGTTAAATTTAGTTGCATCCCAGGTTAAGACTTATTGGAGACAGGTGCCATGGCTCAATAGGCTAATCCTCCACCTGCGGTGTAGGCACACCGAGTTCTAGTCCTGGTGGGAGCACCAGATTCTGTCCCAGTTGCTCCTCTTCCAGTCCAGCTCTCTGCTATGGCCCAGGAGTGCAGTGGAGGATGGCCCAAGTGCTTGGGCCCTGCACCTGCATGGGAGATCAGGAGGAAGCACCCCGCTCCTGCTTTTGGATCAGCGCAGTGTGCCGGCCGCAGCACACTGGCCGCAGCGGCCACTGGGGGGTAAACCAACAGAAAAAGGAAGACCTTCCTCTCTGTCTCTCTCTCTCACTGTCCACTCTGCCTGTCAAACTAAAAAATAATTTTTATAAAAAGACTTATTGGAGCCACTCTAGTGATTATACCCATGAAACTTTGTTAATTAATGCAAATAGAACCTGGGAAAATTGATGTATATCTTATGCTGTAGAGACTTAAGATTGAACATCTTTTTTATCTTTTTTAATTATATAATTTAACGACAAATTTTTGATTTTTTTTGACTTTACTAAGCCACAGCTCTGGCCCCATTAATATGTCTTAACAATGTTTTTTCCTCTCAGACTTATCTCTATTGGTTCAGTTAACTGGATGCCTTTTCTTTACATTCAGATTCTCTCAGCTGTCAAAGCTTATTCATCTTAATTCTGTTGTTCCTTTTTCCCTCCCTTTTATTCTGTCCCTAGGCTAATTGAGGTCATGATTCTCCATTCCTTCTGTGTGGTGTCACAGTAGCCTTGAAGTGTTCTTTTTCTCTTCTGATTTCGAAAGAAAGAAATTATGTATTCCCCCAGTTTAGATATTTTAATAATTCATTCTAAAACAAAGGTTAAATGTTCTTAATTTGACAAGAATTTTTGGGGCCAGCGGTGTGGCGTAGTGGGTAGAGCCACCACTTGCAGTGCTGGCATCTCATATGGATCCAGATCTCTGCTATAGCCTGGGAAAGCAGTAGAAGATGGCCCAAGTCCTTGGCCCCTGCACCCATGTGGGAGACCTGGAAGAAGCTCCTTGCTACTGGCTTTGGATCGGTGCAACTCTAGCCATTGCAGCCAACTGGGGAGTGAACCAGTGGATGGAAGACCCCTCTCTCTTCTCTGCCTCTCTCTGTGTAATTCTGACTTTCAAATAAATAAATAAATCTTTAAAAAAAGATTTTTTTCTAATTTTAGATTTGTTCTACTTCATTGCCACTTCATTGTATGTGTAAAGAGTGCATATCCAGTTTTTCTGTTTTGGATTTTTGGGATTTTGTATTAGCTCTGCTGTGTATTCATTTTTCTTGAGCATTGGTGATATCTTCTCCTTAGTTGTATTAAGAGAGAGAGCAATAGCCCTCATGTCTTTTTAGGTAAGTAAGGCATATTAAAAACAGAGCATTCAGTATACATTCATAGTATTTTGACTTGTTCAATTGATTTTCCTGAACTCCCTTGGATATTCTTGGTTTTTGCTGTACAACTTTCTATACTCATTAATTCTTTGATATTCCCAAATCCAGAAAATAAATGACTCAACAGCTGTGTTCCTGTATTTGCTGGGACTCAGGGTAAGAAGCAAAGTGGAGGTGTTCAGAAATCTAAAGTTACATGCTACATAGCAAAGCACATCATTTCCTATACAAAGTGACTGGGAAATCCAGAATCTTTTGCACACATATTGGATCCTGAACTATTACTGGACTATTCAGTAAGATTTTAATGTATTTATTTTCTGTGTGTGTGTTTGTATTTCTAAATAAACTCTGCTGCGCTACTTAACATTAACATGTATTGCAGAATTCTTTCATCAGTTTTTACTTTTAAAAAGTTTCTCTTTCAGTTTTATGGGAGAGGGTAGAAGTTTTCTGCTATGTAACTGAAAATTCATTCATCATTAAAGTTAAAATATTTGTTGGAAATTGGTAGAATACTATTAATTCTCGTGTGATTTACATGAAACTAAATACATTCTCTATTTTGTTTTGCTTAAAATTTCTGCATGTGTGGACTTCTTTTTTCCTTCTTGCCCCAAATCCCTTTGTGTATTGGGATGGCAAATGGGTTTTACACTGGACAAAACATGTTATTTTGGCTAAGAAGTACTTAGCCTTCCTGCTTCAAGTATTCAAATATTGCATTAGAAATCAGTATATTTGTTTACTGTACAAATGTCCTTCATACAATTTTGTAATCTTCTGGGATGGGAGAGGGAGCAGGAAATAGGAGGGTTATGGGTGGGTGGGGGAAGTTATGATTGTCAGTATAAATTATTGCCCTACACTTTTTATAGACACTCTTCAAAGCATATCCTCAAACTAATTCAATTAATTTAAAGGATTTATTAAATGATAGACTACATGAAATTTATCGATGTATTTTATCAAGCAATCATCCAATGTAAATGATTACCATATGTTTGCACTTCAGGGAATCATTCTATTGTGAATATTTTGGCATCAATATAATTTTGTTTAAAATTTCTTTATGAAAAAATATCTGGACTAGAATTCAGTTGAATGCATTGCATGGTTTTGTTACCTAATGACAAATTGCCTTCACTGAGGTTTATAATTATTTATTCTTTCAACACTAATGTTATGTGTTTACCAA
The DNA here is from genome assembly GCF_964237555.1 of Oryctolagus cuniculus. Lineage (NCBI taxonomy): Eukaryota > Metazoa > Chordata > Mammalia > Lagomorpha > Leporidae > Oryctolagus > Oryctolagus cuniculus. The sequence continues at coordinate 55,651 of NW_027208329.1, forward strand.
ATACAGTAATGTTAATATACATTTGGGGTTGGCACTGTGGCATAGCGGGTAAAGCTGCAGCCTGGCAGTGCTAGCATCCCAAATGGATGCCAGTTTGAGTCCCAGCTGCTCCATTTCTGAGCCACCTCTCTGCTAAGGCCTGGGAAAGCACTGGAAGATGGTCCAAGTCCATGAGCCCCAGAACTCGCATGGGGGACCCAGAAGATGCTCCTGGCTCCTGGCTTTGGGTCGGTGCAGCTCTAGTCATTGCAGCCAATTGGGGAGTGAACCAGCAGATGGAAGACCTCCCTCTCTCCTTTCTGCCTCTTCTTCTCTCTCTGTGTAACTCTGGCTTTCAAATAAATAAGTAAATAGATAAATAATTTTTAAAAAGATACATTTGTTTGCAAACAATATGTGACATCAATACAACTACTTAAATTTTCTCATACAAGTAGTTTAATTTGGAGGCCTGAATTATGGCTGATTGGTTCTGTAGTCTAATGATATCTTTGAACCCAACTATTTTCCCCTTCTTTATGAATTTCAGTGTTGTATATTACTAGAATTCTGAAAAAAATTCACAGAAACTTTAGGCATCATCTAAACATCATAATCTCCAAAGAGCAAAAATCATTGCAAACTATGATTTTCTAGAATTATTTCTTTGGATAATGCTACAATTTTATTGTAGCTTTAAATTGAGCACACACACACACACACACACACACATACCCATGTACCATACATACATTCACAAATGTACATACACAATCAGCAAGTCTCCAATGCACTTACCAAAGTGCATCAATGTGCTAGTTTAAGATTACTGCCAAAGAATAGTCCCTTTCTTTAAATACCAATTTACTCTATTGATTTATTTTTGACCAAAAAGGATGCAGTTTAGTTACTGTTTTGACAAAGAGGCAGGTATCATCACAAAGCACAAATGAGTGAATAAGTTACATTATCCAGGGAATTAGATAAGAAATGGCTCACTCATCAAATTAAAAGGAATTGAATCTAGTTTGAGTTACCATGTCAAGCAAAATATGAAGTTTTACAAAACTTGAATGTATATAATTTCAAATAAATTTTGAGTTGTATCTAAATGTGTACACTACAACATTAAGCATAAAGGCACAGATATTTAAATACCTTTATTTAGGAAAATGTGAATAGATAATAATAATAATTGCTAACATTTATTTTATACCAGGTGATGTTTCCTGAATTTTATGTTTCCAGAAAAATGGAGGTAGCTCCTGTTATTTTAACTTTAAAGAAAATGCAACTGAGGCATGAAGAGGTAAGTAACTGGTTTGCCCAAGGATATATAATCATGAAGTGGCAAAGCCTTAGACTTGGCATGATCTGAATGGCAGCCTTTTTTTTTTTTCACAAATTCAATGTTTGATCTATTTCATATATTCACTAAAAGGATTTACTATCAAATGATACTTTCTGATAAAACCTATGAAAACTGCAGATGAGTATTGCTCCAAAGCAAATACTTGAGGCTAGCATTACGTGTAGCAGGTAAAGCCATTGTCTTTAAATTTAGCAAAGATATGCCTTGTTAGATGAGTGTACTTTGTGTAATTCTTCTTGTCAGTGTATACACTTTAGAAATTGATTACAGGGGCCAGTGCTGTGGCACAGCATGTTAAAACCCCAACCTAGGGTGCCAGCATCCCATATGGGTGCTGGTTTGAGTTCCAGTTGCTCCACTTCTGATCTGGCTCCTTGCTAATGCACCTGGGAAAGCATCAGAGGATGGCTCAAGTCCTTGGGCCCCTGCACCTGTGTGGGAGACCTGAGAAAAGCTCCTGGCTCCGGGCTTCAGATCAGCTCAGCTCTGGCTTTTGCAGCCAATTGGGAAGTGAACCAGCAGATTGAAGACTTTTCTCTCTGTCTCTACCTCTCTATATAACTCTGTCTTTCAAATAAATAAAAATAAATCTAGAAAAAAAGAAATTGATTACATCAGGCAACACATATGAACTTTTTTATAGAAAGATTGACCTTTAGAAAAATTTTAGACCTACAGAAAAAAAAGTGGCACAAATGTGAACTTTTGAATAAAAATCTATTTTTCATGAATGTATGGTATTATAAAACACAGCAATACCTCACTGAGAACCAAAAATAAATTGGACTATCTCATTCTGTGATTTGAAATCTAGGGACAAATGTCCTTTATTTTTCTTACAGAGAATGTAAATAGTGTTGTGATATCAAACTCATTCTAAGTTTAGGTACCCCATGGAAAGTTTGATCTAATGAAAACAAATCTGTTGGATCATTTACCTCATACATTCCACTACCATGAAAATAATATATCTGTCATAATACATCAAGAAGAAAACACATTTATGCCTAAAAATACAAATTCAACTATTACAAGCTGTTCAGCAAAATTTAAATTGTATGTTTTTAATATTCTAAAGTGGAACATTTTTCTTTGCTTCTCAATAAAAATGTGATACACTTTAACATCTTCAGAATAAGAACTGAGAGTGTACAAGGCAAAATTTATTTATTTATTTATTTATTTTTTGCCAGGCAGAGTTAGACAGTGAGAGAGACAGAGAGAAAGGTCTTCCTTCCATTGGTTCACCCACCAAATGGCCACCATGGCCTCCCGATCTCCCATGTGGGTGCAGGGCCCAAGCACTTGGGCCATCCTCCATTGCTCTCCTGGGCCACAGCAGAGAGATGGACTGGAAGAGGAGCAACCGGGACTAGAACCTGGGGTGCCAGCACTGCAGGCGGAGGATTAGCCTTGTGAGCCACGTACCCGGTGAAATATAGTTTAAGGAGAGAATTTATAACGTTCATTTTTAAAGTAACAAAAACATTTTTCACTTCTTGGTTTGCATTTTAAATTTGTACATATATATATATGTATATATATATATTAGCCATCCTTACTGGTTATTCCAAATTAACACATCCCAAAATTAATTGCTTCTCAACATTTACAATTTGTTTCTTCACTTTAAAGAAAAATATTTGTGTCTCTTGAGTAAACAAGTAAATATAATGATTTGGCATCATTTTATAAAACTCAAATCTGTAAGAACTCAAAAACCACTGCAGAAATATTCTATAAGAATGTACTCATGCATGTTGTTCTTACAATAGATTCACCCATGTCATAGGAGAGCAACTCCTTGCTCAACATTCAAAATGTTCACAGTCTTCTAAATATTCCTTTTAACATAGTGACCACAGTTGGACACAAGAGAGTCTTTAAAATTAAAAGAAACAATTTGGGTATGCTGACTTTCCTAGTCTTCTTGTTTTCCTGGGACAGAGTATCTTTTTTGAATGTAGGCTGACAAGGATACAACCCCCTCCACAAAGTAAAATGCCTAAACATTAGAGCACTGCTCCTGACCCCTGCTCACTTGTTCCTCTATGTGGGATTTATGAATGACTTGCATGAATGGAGAGATGAAAGAGGCAATGAGCTACCACCCCCCTGCTGCACAAGGGCCCAGTGTGCCTCCAGCACCCTCCTACCAAACCCTTCCCCCTGTCTGCCCATGCAGACCACATAGATGCTGCGTCAGCGAGCAAATTAGCACCACGCACTTGGTTTTCCTGCTGAGACTCAGCCTTCATTGCTTCCCCAACTGCAGCACATGCTGCAAGCCTCAGCCAGCAGGGCTGGTGGGAGAGGTGGACAGTTGCACTCACAAGGTCTCTCTCTTCTTCTCCTGCCCCTCCTGACTCTCGGGCCACCACCTGCATTCTAGCCACAAGGTACAAAATGGGACGGCCAAGAACCTAACACCACCCACATCACCCACACACACCGCAACTACTAGCTGCCCACCAATGACCACTGCCTTCATAGCCAGCCTATCATGGGGTGGGTCTTGCAGCTCTAGTCCTGCCCCAGGGCAGCAATGATTGGCCTGATGCCCCCTGCTGGGCTGAGCCTGAGCTGCCCAGCATCAGATTCTGGAAGCAAGAGAGCTGCTGATGGCTGTGGCCCTGGCTCAGAGCACACTCAGGGAGAACCCATGACCTGCAAGGGCGCTGGGGCTCTGGACTTTCCTAGGGTGGAGGCTGGCTCAGCCCTTCTTCCCCCAGCCCTGCCCGCAGGTGGAGCAGGGTTCCCACGGGGGCATCATCCCTCAAGGGAGAACGGGTGAACCCCAAATGCTGCAACTGCGAGTGCTGGGTGCTGGCCTACACCCGTCCGGGAGGGAGTAGAAGACAGTGACTTTGTGGGGAAGTGACACTTGAGCTGGGCCTGTATTTTCGGTTAGCTCTGGACACACATTCCTGTCTGCGGGTCTGTTGCAGGCTTCCTGGAGGCTCTGGGAGCCGAATTCCTGGTGGGGAGGGCAGGAGGGCGGGAAGTCGAGGCGCTGAGCTCCCGCTGGGTGCACCAGGCACTTTGGAGCTGTTCAGAGTAAGGAGTTGAGGTCACCTCCTGAACCACTGCTGGTCCCAAACTCCTGGTTTGGGATTTGCCAGAACCCTGAAGTAGGGGTGTGGTGGGGGTGGTAGTGGTTGGCTGCAATGCACTGTATTTGTGAATTCTTCAAACACAGCTTCTCCCTACTCCTGCAGGCTTTCAGGTGATTGATGAGAACAGAGTCCCTCTGCTGCAAAGTGACTGAAGTTTGGAAACTACGTCCAGAACTTCACAGTGTGTATTCAGCTGGTCATCCTTCAGGTCTGCAGGTGGACAGCAAGAGCAACAGTAAGATATTAATTACTGTAGATACTCTCCTTTCTTTCCGGTAGACCCACCAAAAGAGAATGGGAGATGAGTACTTGAACATTGGAACCAGTCAGTTTGCTAGGGTGAGCTGCCAGTACTGGGAGCTCAGGAGTGGACATGGAGAGCAAAACATGCACTGTTACTAAAGAGGACAGTTAGGTATTTTACTGTGAAAAGGGAAATCATTTAGAAGTGAGCAAGACACCTTAAGAAAAGGTCTGTATAGTTATTTTTGTTTATTTGAAAGGCAGAGAGAGCCCTTCCATTTACTGCTCATTCCTCAAATGTCTGCACCAACCAGAGCTGGTTCAGGCTGAAGCGAGGAACTCAGTGTGGGTCTCCCACACAGGTGGCAGGGACTCAAGTACTTGAGCCATCAGCTGCTGCCTCCCAGGGTTCTGTTAGCAGGAAGCCAGAAGCAGAAGCAGGGCTAGGGCTTGAGCCCTGGGCATTCTGACTGGGATGTGGAAGGCTTTACCACTATGCCAAACACATGCTCCAGTAAGCTGTTTCAACACGTTTGCAAAATGTAAGAATGTGGTTTTAAATATATGCTCTTCATCTTAAAAATTTGCATAATCTTATATTCAGTTTCATGTGATTCAATACTTATTATTAAATACATGTAATGTTTAGACACATGCTTTACTCACCAATACAAACCTCAGTAATTTTTTCACTTAGAACCTTGAATATTAGCATTCATTCAGATTAAAGTTCACTCATAGGCTGGGAATTCTGACAGAGACAGTAGGGAAAAAAATCTAGATGTGTATCTGATACCTAATAAGATTCTGAACCTGACTGACAGAATCTGAGTAACTGTTCAGAGAGTGACTTCATACCTCTCCCCTCTGTAATGAGAAGACTGTGTCCTTTGGCCACTTTCACATGATGTTATGTAAATCTTACCTGAAAAGCCTTTTATAAATTCTGAAGTACCATACAGAAGCATATTATGCATTTCCATATGAGTGAAAAAAAGCAATGTCAAAGGCATAGCTTTTCCAGAGAGAAGTTAGGAGGATTAGCTCAGTTCGTAAGTGTGTAAGTACCATTAAATATCTACATATTTGAAATAGATTTATAGAGTGTGGAGTTCAAGATAGATATTTAATAAATGCACTCTGGATAATAAGCAAATATCAGAAATAATGCCACACCCATCAGTGTTTAAACTCTTCAGACAGCTCCATGCCAGGGAAGTGCAGTGATCCCTGTAAATTAACAAAAATCAATCTGTGTATACCCATGGAAGCCACTGGTTTATATGCAGCCTATACTAGATGTTTTTGTGTTTAGTAAAATAACTTGATTTTTTAATGAATGCTTTCAGACTGATACCTGATGCTGAATGGCAGACAATTTTTTCTGAAAAGTATGTGGTTGAGAAATATAAATATAAATCAGTTTATAATTTTTGTGTCTGAATATTTTTATGCATTGAGACAATACCTGCAATAATCAGAAGACTTTTCCTCAAAAAGTTGCTATATTGATGCATTTTCATTTATTTATGTAATGTATGCTTAGGTAAAAGGAAGAGAGAGAGAGAGAGGGAGAGAGAGAGATCTCTATCTTTCATCTGCTGGCTCACTTCCAGATGGCCACAATAGCTGGGGCTAGCCAGGCTGAAGCCAGGACCCTGGAACTCTGTCCCAGTCCCCCATGTGGGTGCAGGAACCCAAACTCTTGGGCAATCTTTGCTCCTTTTCCAAGCAAAGAGCTGGATGAGAAGTGAAGGAGGTGAGTCTCAAAGCAGTGCCATAAGGCATGCTGCTGTTGCAGTTGGCAACTTACTCCTTTGTGCCACAATGCTGGCCCTGGATTGATGACATATTGAAGTGCTGCCACTGGCTTTTGGCTAAATAGGATGACTTAACATGTGTTCCACTCTGTGGAAGAGGAACAAATAAGGCAGTTGGTTGTAAAAGTTGCCCATGGAAACCACAGCCTGAGAAAGATGAATCAACTCACCTTGCATTTTCCACCTTGCATCTACACCACACTTTGTGGATGAACATCTGATTGTACGCCATTGTGATGGAGGTTCTCAGGGTGCTGGAACTTTTTGTAATTTTTTAAAAATATAGATTAAGAAGAAGGCAAATAAACAAAAAATTACAAACTGCTGCCAATAGCAAGAAGAGATTATTGAGAGTAAAAGGTCACCTGTTGGAGCCAGCACTGTGGCACATCAGGTTAAAGCCCTGGCCTGAAATACAGGCATCCCATATGAGAGCTGGTAGAGTTCCAGCTGCTCCACTTCCAGTCCAGCCTCCTGCTAATGCACCTGGGAAAGCAGTAGAGGATGGCCCAAGTCCTTGGGCCCTTTTGCTCATGTGGGAGACCCAGAAAAAGCTCCTTGCTCCTGGCTTCAGATCAGCTCAGCTCTGTCCATTGTAGCCATTTGGGCAGTGAACCAGCAGACAGAAGATTCTCTCTCTCTTTCTCTCTCTCTCTCTCTCTCTACATCTCTATATAACATTTTCAAATAAATAAAATATTTTTTCTGATAAAAAGGTATCCTGCCATACTTCTTTCATCCCTGTTAATTCCTAGGAATTAAAAATTGTCGGGGCCAGCACTGTGGCAAAAATGGGTTATACCAACAGCTGCAGCACTAGCATCCTCTATGGGCACCAATTGCATGTTCTACTTCTGATCCAGCTCCCTGCTAACATACCTAGGAAAGCAGAAGAATATGGTACAAATCCTTGGGTCCTGCACCCAAGCGAGGGACCTGGATGAAATTTCCCTGACTCCTGGCTTTTTTTTTTAAAGATTTGTTTATTTATTTGAAAGAGTTACACACACACACACACACACACACACACAGAGAGAGAGAGGGAGGTCTTCCATCTGATGGTTTACTCCCCAACTGGTTGCAATGGCTGGAGCTGTGCTGATCTGAAGCCAGGAACCAGGAGCTTCTTCCAGGTCTCCCACTTAGGTGCAGGGGCCCAAGGACTTGGGCCATCTCCTACTGCTTTCCCAGACCATAAGCTGTAAGCTTGATCAGAAGTGGAGCAGCCCCGTCTTTCACCAGCACCCTTATGGGAGCCAGTGCTTCAAGCTAAGGTTGTAAATCTGCTGTGCCATAGCATTGGCCCCTACTCCTGGCTTTGCCCTGGCCCAGCCCCAGGTTTTCAGTAATTTGGGGAGTGAAGCCACAGATGGAAGACCTTTCTCAAGTAAATAAAACAATTCTTAAAAATATATAAATATATTTATGTAATAATCATGTTCATGGTTTAGAAATTTAGGGATCAAAATATATGCTTTTAAAAACCCACTCAGTATCATTCTGTATATTGCTCTTTGCTTTGCTTTTTTCACTCATGAAGATGGTTTAGGTCCTGAATTTATCAGTGCTGTAAACTTCTTTCTTGTATACCTTTGAAAGCTTAAATGGTTTTTGTTTTTATTTTTTAAAGGAAGATTGATGCATATATTTGAAAATGTAGCAGAGTGGAAGAGACAGATTATCTATCTGCTGGTTTACTCCTCAGGTGGCTGCAGTGGCCTGGGCTGGGCCAGACTGAAGACAGGAACTTCATCTGGGTGTCCCATGTGGGTGGCAGGGCCCCAGTTATCTTCTGTTGCTTTTCTGGGACCATTAGCAGGAAGCCGGATTGGAAGGGGAGCTGCTGAGACTCAGATAGCACCCATATGGGTTACCGGCATTGCAGGCAGTGTCTTACCTCATGCTACAGCACTGGCACCAAGTGGTCACATTTTACCTAGGGAAAAGAAAAATTAAAACCTAGGAAATTAAATGCCATGGGCAAAGGATGTGGTGAGTGGAAAAACTGAAAACTTTTAGTACCTAGTTGTTGGTCATATGAAAGAAGTGGGACACTTACCTATATTATTTCCTTTAGTCCAGTTTGAGTGTCTTTAATTTTTTTTTTTACTTAATTAGGAGGCAGAGGGAGAGAGAATGAAAATGCACTCTGATTCTCTGCTTTACTCCCCCAAATGCCTGCAACAGCCAGAACTGGGTCAGGCTGAAGCCAGGAGTGTGAACTCAATTTTTTTGATTATTTGACAGGTAGAGATAAAGACAGTGAGAGAAACAGAAAGAAAGGTCTTCCATCTGCTGGTTCATTCCCCAAATGGCCACTACAGCTGGCACTATGCCAATTCAAAGCCCGTAGCCAGGTGCTTCTTCCTGGTTTTCCATGAAGGTGCAGGAGCCTAAGCACTTGGGCCATCCTCCACTGCCCTCCCATGCCACAGCAGAGAGCTGGACTGGAAGAAGAATAACCAGGACTAGAACACGGCACACAAATGGAATGCTGGTGCTGCAGGCAGAGGATTTACCAAGTGAGCCATGGCGCCAGCCCATGAACTCATTCTTAATCTCCCATGTGTGGGCAGAAACCTGAATACTTGAGCCATCAGTGCTGCCTTATAGGATCAGTATTTGCATGAAGCTGGAGTTAGGAACCAGAGCTAGGCACTGAAGCCCAGTACTCTGATGTAAGACTTGGACATCTTTTTTTTCCCAAAGATTGATTTATTTATTTGAAAGGCAGAGTTGCATAGAGAGAGAGAAGTCTTCCATCTGCTGGTTCACTTTCCAGTTGGCTGCAACGGCTGGAGCTGGGCTCATCTGAAGCCAAGAGCCAGGAGCTTCAAGGTCTCCCATGCATGTGCATGGGCCCAAGCACTTGGGCCATTTTCTACTGCTTTCCCAGGCCATAGCAAGGAGCTGGATCAGAAGTGGAGCAGCAAGGACTCCAACCAGTGCCCATATGGGATGCCCATAATGTTTTCTTTAATTGGAGAAATGTTCCTTTGATAGAATGAGCGTATGACCCCACAATATTCTCTACTTACTCATAATAGGGTCTGAGATGTAAAAGTCATGATTAATTTCTTAGAAGAAAATTTACATACCCAGAAGCAAAGAGAGAAAATTTTGTTGTTCTCATGAATGAAGCAGAGTTTAAAAACTAATACTTAACTTGTATTTTAGAGGAGTTAATGACTTAACCATCTCTTCTATTAGAAATACTACATTGTGGCCAGTGCTGTGGCACAGCGGGTTAAAGCACTGGCCTGAAGTGTCAGCATCCCATATGGGCTCCGGCTCTAGTCCCGGCTGCTCCTCTTCTGATCCAGCTCTCTGCTATGGCCTGGGAAAGCAATAGATGGCCCAAGTCTTTGGGCTGTTCTGAGGCTCTTAGCATAGTGAAGATATCTTAGATTCTCATTAGTGAAATCTTTAGAAATTTCATAAAGCATCAACTTTCTTTAATGATCTGAAACAGAGATGAGATCCATAAGGGCAGAACTGCTCAGCAGCCACACTGCAGGAATATGTATCTTTCTGACGATATCTTCATCTGCTTCTTGCAGTTGCAGCCAGTCTATGAGCTCTTGGTCTGTTTTCTGCCCTTGGGAGGACCTAGGGTGCTCTATATTATCTGTAAGGATTCAAAATTTGTTGTATATTAGTGTCTAATCATAAAATTTCCAAACTGACAAGCTGGATATAATAAACTATGCTAGACTGCCAAAAAAAATACAAACATGGTGTACTGTCTATAAAGTACAGCGGTAAATCTGTATTATAGAGATACACATCTCTACACAATTCTCTCTTTCACTTTGAAAGTCTACATTCAGCTCTCGATGTTATGATTACTTAGGAAGAGATTTCTTATACTTACTTTCATAATCAGTGAACTCGGAATTATTAGTGTAGTATTGAGGATTGTACTGACTAAAACACTATGTTTATTCCATGTTAAATAACATCATCGTATCTTTGGATTCCATTTGTTCTGCTACTGATGTATTCACAGGAGGGGGAGGTGGGAGGAAAACCCAAGATCCATTGGGGTGGAGGAGGAATGTCAGAGGCTGTGGTTCTATTGTACTGCAGCTTGGGTTCTGGAAGAACACATTAATGGACCCAGATGGTTTGAAGCTAACCGAGGGCCTATGTTCTGTACACTTGTCTGTGGTACTGCATTTTCATTTATGTAAAATTTATTTTCTTCAAGCAATATATTAATTTGGATGAAAATGAAGATGTTAAGGAATTTTCAGAATGGGTCTGTTTAACCCTCATTGGCTTTGTTTTTAGGCACTTAACTCAGAAAAGAAAAGATAGAAAAATACATTTTGGGTTCTCTTCATCTGTACCACAGCACTCTTTGGTTAAGATTTGTCATTTTGTCATATTTGATTCTCTAGACTCCCTGAAAAATCCCCTACTTCATTAGATGGAGTCCGTGTCTCACCATGGTAGTGAAAAGTTTAAAATGTTCCAGCTTTGCATTTAGCTAGGCCGTGGACACATGCCATGGCACTTGCCAGCCAATTGTGTCAGGGGCATCATCTGAATCAGAATTACTTGCATGAAAACAAGGAGTTGCAGATTCTTCCAGTGAAAGTGGAGAGGAGCAGGAGCTGCAGCACATTGCCAGGGGTGAGTGTGCCATGGGATGCCATGTGGTGGCTGGTGTCTGGGGTGCTGGTTCTGCAGAAGATAGGGCTTATGGGGGCTGGTGCTGTGGTGTAGCAGGTAAGGCTGCCTCCTGCAGTGCCAGCATCCCATATGGTCACTGGTTCAAGTCCCAGCTGCTCCTCTTATGATCCAGCTGTGCTATGGCCTGAGAAAGCAATATAAGATGGCCCACGTCTTTGCACCCCTGAACCCACATGGGAGACCTGGAAGAAACTCCTAGCTCCTGGCTTTGGATCAGCTCAGCTCTGGCCATTGCATCCAATTGGGGAGTAAACCAGCAGAAGGAAGATTCTCTCTCTCTCTCTCTCTCTCTCTCTCTCTGTGCCTCTCCTCTCTCTGTGTAACTCTGACTTTCAAATAAATAAATCTTTTTTTAAAGAGCTTATGCTTATGGATAGTGGTCATGGAAAATGTATGGGACATTTGGCAGCAAGATTTTGGATGAATTTTCCAACCCCTGAACCTCCTAGAGATTAGAATAGACTTCTAATGCATAACTTCCTCTTATGCTTAATTAGGTTTTTGTTTTGAATTGTTTTTGATGAAACAGCAAGGAATTCTGAGTTATAGACTTCCTATTTCAGAGACAGGAGAACACTGATGCCTGCATTATAATTAAATAATGCCTATCACCGTTTCTTAAGCAACAAATGATCACAGATTCCCTCTTTGCTGCTAAGTAATGAGCATGGTGATTCTTCCCTCCGTAACCACCTCCCCACCTACACTCCCTCCCCTCTTCCTCCTTCCTCTCCTATTGACATGGAGTGCCATACATAGCTAGGGTGAACATTTATCCCGCTTGGCCCTAGGTGTTCATACACTTCAACTGTGTGTAATTATTCATATGCCCTTTTTATGACCAAGCTTATGTCAGAACGACAAATTATATATTCACCTAATACTGAGAATCATCAAATTGATTTCTATTTTCTTCTCTCTTAGGCAGTTCTTGAGGGGCAGAAATATTTATTTTGTATATCATGTATTTATTCAACTAAAAGACTGACTGTCAAGATGCTGAGTTTTAGTGTCAAAGCAAATATGTTTCTAGACCCCATGAAGTTTACAGTCTGGCAAGAAAGAGCCATCTACCCCAAGAATATTGTTTAACATAGTAAATGCTGGTGTGAAGTCAGTGGATAAAAATTGAAGCATTCTTAATCTAGCACCAACTCTAATCCCATGATCTCTAATTGAGAGAAGTAATCAGAAACACAGAACTCCATGTTAGCCAGTTATCTCTTTGAATTTCTGCTTAAAAATAAAACATATCAAACAACACACAAATACCTAGGAGTGCATAATATTTATATACTATCTTGATATTAAAAATAAGAAAAAATAACCATGAAATAATAGCAACTTTGAATCTCCTTTGTTTTCTAGACAAGTTATAATCCTATATGGTTCTTTACAGTAAATTACAGTACATCATTACAATATATAATTACAGTAAATAATTACAGTAAATTATTTTTGTCGGTATACTTCATCTCTCTCACATTTTTTCCCTTTGAGAAATCAGATTTTAAAAACTGAGACCCAAGACAAAAGAAAGATTTTTATGCTAGTGTTATATGTTGATTGGCTCTCTAAAAAAAGATTTATTTATTTATTTGAAAGTCAGAGTTACACAGAGTAGAAAGGGAGAGAGAGAGAGAGAGACATCTTCCATCTTTTGGTTCACCCACCAATTGGTTACAATGGCTGGAGCTGTACAGCTCCAATGCCAGCAGCCAGGGGGTTCTTCTGGGTCTCTCACACAGGTGCAGCTGCCCAAGGACTTGGGCCATCTTCCACTGCTTTCCCTGGCCATAGCAGAGAGTTGGATTGAAAGCAGACTAGCCGGGCTCAACCTCCACCCATATGGAATGTCCATGCTGGCAGTAGCTTTACCTGCTATTTCACAGTGCTGGCCCCTTGATAGGCTTTTTAATGATATTAAAAAACACCGTATTTTTCTAAGCTCTTTCCATTCAGTTTCTACTTTGTAAACTCCAGATAATACTGTCCCCAGAATTAATCTAAGGTATAAATAATATGATATGAGGCATTTAACCCCTTAACCTGTCTCCTTGAATACTCAGCTATGTTAGCTCTGTGTCCATTCTTCTGTCTCTGTACTAGATGAATAAAAAGACAGTGTAAAATGATTTGAAAAGAACTATAAGGGGTCGGCGCTGTGGTGCTGCTGCCAATTGGGGAGTGAACCAGCAGATGGAAAACACCTCTCTCTCTCTCTCTGTGTGTGCCTCTCCTTCTCTGTAACTCTGACTTCCAAATAAATCAACAAATCTTAAAAGAACTATAAACATCAATAAAATACAAATGAAAATTGTATTCTCAAAACTGGATATTAAACCATGCCTTCCTCACCTCTGTTAAAAGTTACATTCTATCATAGTCATTTATGATTTCTAGGGCCAAAGTAGTAAATAAGATTTTTCTGGAAGAGACAGAGGTTATGAGGGAGCCAGGATTTGGGGTCAGTTAGCAGCAGTGAGTGTCACTCTTTCAGATTTGATTCAGGAAAGGAAGAACAGCAACTGATCCCTGAGATTTTTGGAGGGGAAGGAAAGGAAGGAGGGACTGAACAAAAGGAAATGCCCTCTGGTTGTGGGCACCCACCCCCGACTGCAGCCTTTGGGGAGGGCCAGCTGGTGTCTCTATGAATGCTGCAGCCTGGACTCCATTTCCCAGAGTTCCCAGGAGCTCCGACCTATTCTGCCTTCCAAATGCCTGTGCCCATGTGCCTGCTAACAGCCAGTCCCTGGGGGTCTGAGTTGGACCAGAGGGAGTTCATTCCCTGATCAGGGTCAGCCCTAGGGGCTGTGCTGCTCCTTCTCTGGCATTTACTGCAACTCCTGCCCTGCACGTGCAATCCCAGGCAGTTTCCAAGTGCTCACCCTGAGCCTGCCTCCTACTGCTTCTTCCCTCTTCATCTTCTGCCTGTGGGTCCCATGTACCAGGGACTCTCTTCCCCACACTGCCCGCTTCGCTCCCCATGTTTCTGGAAGAAAGCGTACCTCCTCCAGGGACTTTCTGCTGCAGGTTTGACATGCAGTAAGGGGTGGGGACATGTGTGGGAGAAGGGTGGGTGCCAGGGCACCAGTGATCCTGGCAACTTCCCCTGAGGTCAGGGCTGGGACCTGGGCTGTTCTGTCTCCCACCTCTGCTTCTCAGGCTGGACTCTCTCCTGCAGAACCTCATCCAAACTGTCCCTAATGTGCTTTATTTAGTGGTTACAGGAGAGAGAGGGCAGCGTTCTTGGAACTTGCATATGCAGGGAAGAAAGGCAGAAAGACTCCCACTCTCTACAGTTAAATAAGCTGGGTTCCAACTGTGGGTGTTTTCAGAATGCAGTCTGGCCTGGTCTCTTGATGTTTCCTGGGCTGGTTCCTGCAGGGTGGGGCTGGATGGTCTTCAGCAGGGAGCCTGGGGCAGCAGAGGGGTGGGAAGAAGGATCTGACTAGGATCTGCCCCACTGCTCTCATCCTGCACCTCATCTTCCTGGTGGGGAGCAGTGTGAAGCGTGAATAGCTGCTTTATGCATTGATCCCTCTCAAGTATTAGTTATCAGATTTTTCCAATGTGGAATTTGAAGCTGTTCCAGAAACCTGGGGTGGGAAAACTCCCTTCTTTCAAACAGGCACAGAGACAGGGGAGGATCCAAGGAGTTTCTATTAATGGCCCTAGGCACAGCTGGAATGATTTCCTGAGAACTCAGCATCAAATTCAAGTTTCTTAGCTGTTACAGCATTGGTGGGTTTAAATGGCAGCCTACATGACTTAGGACCACAATTTCCAATGGTCAGTGGGTCCAGTGTGTTTGTAAAAGAGATGCCAGGGACAGCTTTATTAGGACAGATTTATGACTGGAGTTTACAGAAGCAGAACTTAGGATATCTTCCCTCCCTAGACAAGATTTCAGTAGGCAGCTGTTTCACTCGTTAATTGTGAGCATCCACTTTTAAAGGTTTGTGTTGGATGGGGTCCACTTCTCTTTCTTTGATGATGTATTTGGCTGCTTTTCATTTTCTGTCTTCAGCTATCTCTTCTCCTGTTAGCAAGGCTGTCAACTGTTTTGACCTGCCACTGATCCCTTTGCAAAGTGAGAAGGGAACTAAAATTAATGCAAGTCTACTGTGTTGTCAATAACTGGAGCTACATTTTTAAAGATTTATTTATTCATTTGAAAGAGTTACACAGAGAGAGGAGAGAGACAGAGAGAGAGAGAGAGAGAGACGTCTTCCGTCCGATGGTTCACTCCCCAATTGGCAGCAACAGCTGGAGCTGTGCCAGTCTGAAGCCTGTAGCCAGGAACTTCTTCTGGGATGAAGCTGTTTTTTTAAATAATTATTTATTTAATTGAAAGGCAGAGTTACCGAGTGGCAGAAACAGAGATAGATGGCTGGAGCTGTTTGGATCCACAACCAGAAGCCAGGAGCTTTGTCCAGGTCTCATAGGTGGGTGCAGGAGATGAGGGATTTGGGCCATCTTCTACTGTTTTCCCAGGCCACAGCAGAGAGCTGGATGGGAAGTGCAGCAGCCAGGATCCCAACCAGCACCCATATAAGATGCTGACACTGAAGGCAGTAGCTTTACTCACTATGCAACAGTGCTGCACACTAACTGGAGCTCTTTTAATCTGAGTATGCATAAAGTGGAGAATTACAGCATCATAAATACAGATAAGTTACAGTTTTTCTCTGCGCAGTACTTTACAGTTACCCAGTGATCCACTGAGAATCTTACTTTCCACACTGTGTAATTAAGAAAGCCAGTTACTTGTTTTATTTTGGTTCTGTGTTTAAACCCATGACATTTTTGAGATGGGAGGATATTAGTTCTACAATTTCATAGAGACTGGTCTGTGGAAGCATCGATAGAAGTTATAACTGTGAGAGTGGTAAGAAAGAATAGGGGAAGAAATAAGTGTCCCTTACGCCACACAGAGGTGTCCACAAATGGAGTAGAAGACGTGCCCTTGAAAACTATGGCTGACTTTCTGGGACAAACTGTGTTTGAGTGCTTCACATGTTCTTTTTTTTTTTTTTTTTTTTTTTTTTTTTTTTTTTTTTTTGACAGGCAGAGTGGACAGTGAGAGAGACAGACAGAGAGAGAAAGGTCTTCCTTTTGCCGTTGGTTCACCCTCCAATGACCGCCGCTGCAGCCGGCGCACCGCGCTGATCCGATGGCAGGAGCCAGGATCCAGGTGCTTTTCCTGGTCTCCCATGGGGTGCAGGGCCCAAGCACCTGGGCCATCCTCCACTGCACTCCCTGGCCATAGCAGAGAGCTGGCCTGGAAGAGGGGCAACCGGGACAGAATCCGGTGCACCAACCGGGACTAGAACCCGGTGTGCCGGCGCCGCAAGGTGGAGGATTAGCCTATTGAGCCACGGCGCCGGCTCAACTTCACATGTTCTTATAGAAAGGTGTTGCCACCAGGTTATTAGTATATTTATTTAGTTAGTTTTTAAAGATTTATTTATTTATTTGAAAATCAGAGTTACACAGAGAGAGAAGGAGAGGCAGAGAGAGAGAGAGAGAGAGAGAGGTCTTCCATCAGGTTCATTTCCCCAATGGCTTCATCATTGTGAACTTTGCTCAGTTCCTGACCTATACCTTTCCTTTAACCTAGTACTTTGCCATGTAGTAGCCCATGAAAACTGCAGACTGCATAAATTAATGAATACTTGGAGGGTTGTGATTTCTTAGAGGAACATCATGAGATAGGAGGAATAAAACAAAACAAAAGTATCCTCCGTATATAGAAGGTACACTGTTTTTGCAAGCCACAGAGAAGAGGAAGAAGCAGGAAAGTAGTGAGACTGGAAAGTTTGCGGCAAAGGTAATAGGCACTGGTCAAGAATTTAACAAGCCCATTAGGAAAACATTAAGGTTTCCTTACTTCCATGTAGACTCTGCCCTCTTATGGTGAACAGGGTCCTCTAAACCCACTTGTTGCACAAATGAAAACCCAAGCATTGTCTTCTCCCACAGATGGAGTCTGCTATTGGTTTTGATTTACATTTCCCTAATGGCTAGTGATATTGGGCATGTTCATATATGTCTTGACCATTGAGATTTCCTCTTCTGAGAAACATCTATTCTGATCATTGCCCATTTCTTAAGTGTACATTTTACTTCTTATTTGGAGATTTTCCAGTTCTATATATGTATGTTATGGCTATCAATCTTTTGTCATAGTCAGAGTTTTCAATGTTTCCTGCCATTCTGTCCATTGTATGTTCATTCTGTTGAATACTTTGTTGTGAAGATGTATCTTAATTTGATATGCTCAAATTTCTATATTTTATTTTTGTTACTTGTGCTTTTGGAATCTTACCCAAAACTGTTGTCTATGCTTATGTTTTATAGTTTCTCATATGTTTACTTAGTTTTTGGTTTTATATTTAGACTTTTAATTCACCATGAGTTGCTTTTACATAGTGTATGAGGTGTTGGGTATATTTTCAGGCTTCTACATATGGATAATCACTTTCCTTTAAACCATATGCTAAAGGGATTCTTCTTTTTCCTGTTTGTTTTCTTTCCTTTGTTAAATAGGAGTTGCCTGTAGAAAAGTCGGTAAATTTCAGCTGCCTATTCTTTTCCATTGAACTATTTGTCTGTTTTCCAATAGTGCTAACACTGCTTCTATTTTTTTAAGATTTATTTATTTATTTGAAAGGCCAGATGCTTCTTCCAAGTCTCTCATGTGGGTGCCAGAACTGTAGAACACGGTCCATCTTCCACCAATTTCCCAGGTGCATTAGTAGGGAGCTGGATTGGAAGTGGAGCACCTGGTCTCCTAGCAGCAACATATGGGATGCATGCACAGCAGGTCAAGGCTTTAACCCAGTACACCACAGCATCAAACCCTTCCTTATTTACTTCTGCTGTGATCTTTCATTATTCACTTTTTTCTACTGCCCTGCATCTTGACTCATTCCTTTTTTTTTTTTTTTTCTGGGTCCTGGAGGATGGTAGTAGGTTGCTTCTGGGATATCTTTTTTGTGTTAGTAGATAATTGGTAATCAAAAATCATAGTTATTAGTTTCTATATTTTCTATATTTCTCTGCTAATCACGAGGACCTTCTAGATGACAGCAGAAAATGCTGGCAGAAATGAGGATATATTAATTTGCTAAGAAAATACCACAGAGAATATGATTTACATCATAGAATTTTACTTCTCAGAGTTGTAGAGGTAGAAAATATCAGATCAAGGTGCTAATAGGCTCGAGTTTTCCAGAAGCCTTTCTCTGATGTGACAGACACATCTACCATTTGATCTGCTTAAAACTACTTTCCTCAGGTAAAGTCATGTTGGTGATTAGCACTTCAGTGTTTGAGTTTTAGGGAGGCACATTTCAGTTCACAACAGCAAAAGGGGCCCTGTGGTCTACTTCAATGACAGCCATCTCTGCGGAGGACAGAAAGTTTGAAATCAGCGTTAGGAATTCTCACAGTATTACTGTCAGTGCTATCTCCATCAAATGTGCATTCATGTACACACAAACAAAACTACCTGTACACATAAACACATTCAACAGTGGAAATGCCTGATGCTTGTGTACGGGTAACATCAATATAATAATCCATAGGATGGCCTATTAGCAGACATTAAAAAGAGAATTAGAAAGAATGACAAAAAAATCTGCAATTACCTATATTTATGTCTATATGTATGATATTCAGTATTTATAGTTGCTAAAAGATGAATACTGATGTGTGGGAATAAAAGCTAAACCTTACCTTGCAATATTGCAGCCTAGTCTACATGAAAGATGTCTTCCTAAAACCTTTCCCTGGGCCCACTTTGTGGAATAGTAGATTAAGCATCCACCTGCAGCACCAGCATCCCACATGGGCACCAGTTTGAGTCCCTGCTCCTGCACTTCCAATCCAGCTCTTTACTAATGGCCTAGGAAAGCTCTGGAATATGCCCTGAGTGCTTGGGCCCCTGCACCCATGTGAGAGACCTGGAGGAAGCTGCTGGCTCCTGGCTTCTGGCACCTGGCTTCAGATCGGCCCAGCTCCAGCCATTCTGGCCATTTAGGGGGGAACCAGTCGATAGAAGACCTCTCCTTCTCTTCCTCTCTATATCTGTAATTCTGCCTCACAATAAATAAATACATTTTTAAAAACCTTTCCCTTTTTAAATTTCTTAATTGTTTTAAAGATTTATTTATTTATTTACAAGTTGAGTTACAGACAGAGAGAAGAGCCAGAGAGAAAGAGAGAGGTCTTCCATCTGATGTTCACTCCCTAATTGATTGCAACTGCCAGAGCTGTGCTGATCCGAAGCCAGGAGCCAGGAGCTAGTTCCAGGTCTCCCAGATGGGTACAGGGGCCCAAGGACTTGGGCCACCTTCTACTACTTTCCCAGTCCATAGCAGAGAGCAGGATCAGAAGTGGAGCAGCTGAGTATTGAACCGGCCCCCATATGGGATGCTGGTGCTTCAGGCCAGGGAGTTAACCTGCTCCAACACAGCACAAGTCCAGCATTTTAAATTTCTGATACTCTAAAGTAGCACAGGACTGCATTACATCTAGGAACGATGCATTTAAAAATTATAAATCTAGTGCATTTTAGCAGAATTTTTAACAAATACTTCTGATTTTCTCAGCATTATGTATAAATAAATGACATAATGAGTCATTGTCAGATTTTTAGCTTTTGACAGCCACTTATAATATTTCACAGCTTTTTGAAATGTATTGCTAGTGTGTTTTTCTCAACACATGCACTGGATTTTACCAGTTTAGTGCACATGGAGTTGCCTCTTATAGGATTTGCATTTTGATGGGTTTTCATGGCACATGTAATCAACATCTGCAAAGCCTCTAAAACACATAAATAATGACATGATTCTGGCTTTTTTCTTAAAGATTTATTTATTTGAAAGAGTTGCACAAATAGGGGAGAGGTAGAGAGAGAGACAGACAGACAGAAACATAGAGGTCTTCCATCTGCTGGTTTACTCCCAGTTGGCCGCAATGGCTGGTCTGTGTCAATCCGAAGCCAGGAGCTACTTCCGGATCTCTCATGTGTGCAAGGCCCCAAGGACTTGGGCCACCTTCTACTGCTTTCCAAGGCCATAGCAGAGAGCTGGTTCAGAAGTGGAGCAGCCACGTCTTGAACTGGCACCCACATGGCTTGCCAGCATTGCAGGAAGCACCTTTATCTGGTATGCCACAGCGCCTGCCCCACATTACATCACTTTAAGATGATATGGATTTAAGTTCATGAGAAATTATTAGCATAGTGGGAACTGATAGATATGGATGAAGCAGGATGGACTTGTTAGGAATGGTGATGTTAATTTTCTTATAAAATAAATAAATAAGAAATTAAATATGGTCAGACATAAATGAAGACTAAATTTTTTTAATGGTGATCCAGAAAACACTGATCTCAGGTCTTTTTTTTCCAGTGTTAAGTTTATATTTTTAAATGCATATTAAGTGAATAAACTTCATGTAATTTATATATACAGATTGAAGAGCAAACTGATAACATCCTACCCTATCTTCCCTTGTTCTCATATTTCCAACTCCCTCCTTCTCGTTTTATTTTCTTTTAATTTTGACAGCTGCATGCTTTGATTTTATTTTAGAATCACAAGCTTTAACCCTCTACAAAATAAAGAATTCAGCAAGTAGTAGCAGAAATATCAATGAGTATATGTTGTTTACTCTATCAAAGAGTTCAGAAAAGTGCTATGAACAATACTCAAATCTCAAAATATCAATTTAACTCATATGCTACTTTTCGTTGTCTATATATTAATTACCACCAGTCAGAGAAAACATATGGTATTTGTCTTTTGGGGGCTGGCTTCTTTCATGAAGCATACTTTTTTCCAGTTCATCCATTTAGTTACAAAAGATAGGATTTCATTCACAATTATGGCTGAATAGTATTTTACACTGTATATATAGCTCATATTCTTTTTCCAGTCACCAGTTGATGGACTTCTGGGTTGATTCCATGTTAGCTATTATGAATTGAGCTGTAATAAACATGAGGGTACAGATAACTCATGCCTATGCATATTCTATTTCATTTCATGTGGATAAATTCCTAGGAGTCAGATGGCAGGATCATATGGTATGTTTGTTTTCAGATTTCTGAGGAACTTTGATACTGCCTTCCATAATGGCTTCATTCCCACCAACAGTGGGTTAGGGTACCTTTTTCTCTCCCTCTCCACCAGCCTTTATTGTTTGTTGACTTTTTCAAAAGAATTATTTATTTGAAAGGTGTAGTTAATTATAGGGAGAGGCAGAGGCAGAGAGACAGAAGTATTTTATCTGCTTGTTTATGCTCCATATGGCCCAACAGGTGGTGCTGGTTCAATCGGAAGCCAGAGTTAGGAGCATCTCCCTGGTCACCCATGCGGGTGCAGGGACCCAGGCACTTGGGCCATCCTCCACTGCCCTCCCAGTCCAGTGCAGAAAGCTGGACTGGAATAGCAGCAACCGGGACCAGAACTGGCACCCATAGGGGATGCTGTCTCCACGGGTGGAGGATCAACCCAGTGTGCTATGGCACTGGCCCCCATCAGGGATATTTTTCTATAGTACTCTCTCTCAACTGTATCTTTTTCTAGTTGAAGAATTAGGGTGATGCAGGATTAATAGAAGGAGTTTGAGAGGATTGTCTCTCTTTCAATTGTGTTGAATAATTTGAGAATGATTAGTTCTTTAAAAGTCCTGTAGAATTCAATAGTGAGGCTGTCTGATCCTGGACTTTTGCTTGTTGGGAGGGTCTTTATTACTCATCCAATCTCTGTCTTGGTTTTTGGTTTGTTTAGCTTTTCTATGTGTCTTCATGACTCAATTTTGGTATATTGTGTATGTCCAGGAATCTGTTGATTTTTCCTCTAGGATTTCCAATTTGTTAGCAGTCACAACAGATGCCCACATCCTATATTGCAGTGCTAATCTGAGTTTTGGGTACTCCACTTCCAAACCAATTTCATGTTAATACCCCTAGGAAGCAACGGATAATAGCTCAAATTGTTTCCTTCCTGTCATCTAATTTGGAGAACTGTAACCTCAATGGGGATTTGAAACCTGGTCTTGCACAGTTGTAGCCATATAGAAAGTGAACCAGAAGATGGGAGATCTCTCTGCTTCTCTTTCCTTCTTTTTTATCTATGTGTCTCTCTGCCTTTTTGTTAATCATATTAAAATATTTAATTACTTATTTGAAAGAGTTACAGAGAGAGGGAGAGACAGAAATCTTCCACCACCTAATTCATTTTTGAGATGACTTTAATAGCCAGAGTGTGGCCAGGTTGAAGCCAGGAGCTTTTCCTGCAATGTGCGTGGCAGCATCCCAGGCACTTGGGCCATCTTTCCCTGCTTTTTCAGTCCATTGGTAAGGAGCTGGATCAGAAATGGAATAGCTGGTACTTGAACTGGTGCACGGAGAGGATGGCAATGTAACAGATAGCAGCTTTGTCCACTGCACCACAACCACCAGCTCCTCTATCTGCCTTTCCAATAAATAAATCTTTTGAAAAAGAACTGAAGGTAGTAAAAGTCATCATGACTGAGCAATGGCAAATTTATTGAAGTGATCTATTTTCTTAAAGATCCTTTTATGAATTTGAAAGGCAGCACTAGAAAGAGAGAATGGGAGAGATTGATCTTCCTCCTGGTTTGTTCACTCCTCAAATGGCTGCAATGACTGTGGCTAGGCCAGACTGATATCAGGAGCCAGGGGCTTCTTCCAGGTCTCTCACAAGGGTGCAGGAGCCCCAATATTTGAGTCACCCTGTGCTGCTTTTCCAGACACATTAGCAGGGAACTGGATCCGTTTGGAGCATTAATGTCTATGATACTCTCCTTGCAGTTGAAGGATTTAGAATCCATTTCAATTATGGGTGGGCCAAGTACAACAGCTCCCAATTGTCCTAGGTTTGGATTAGATGGGTTCTGAGAAATTTTGTTAAAATAGTTATTAAAAAATATATATTATATATAATACTTATAATAAATTATATAATATTATCTATTTTTAATTAACACATATAAGATATTATATGCTAAATTATAATATATTTTATATATGAATATATTTATATACATAAATATATATAAATAAATGTAAATATATATATAAAGAATTTATTTATGTATTTGACAGGTTTACTTACAGACAGTGAGAGGAAGAGACAGAGAGAAAGGTCTTCCATATGCTCATTTACTCCGCCAATGACTGCAATGTCTGCAGCTGGGCCAATCTGAGCTAGCAGTTTCCAGGTCTCCCATATTTTGGCAGGGACCAAAGCACTTGGAACAGCTTCTACTGCTTTCCCAGGCTATTGCAGAGAGCTGGATGGGAAAAGGAGAAATGGGGACTAGAACTGGTGCTCATATGGGGTGCCAGCACTGCAGGTAAAGGATTACACCACTGCACCACAGTGCTGGCCCCAGTCTATCCTTTATTAAGGAGATCTCAGTAATCATGTTCAGGTATTGCTGTCCTATATTCATGGCCAAAGTCCTAGCAGACAACATGGTTTGGAGAATCGTAAGCACAAGGTGTGTAGGAGACTTCATTTCTCATACAGCACAGTTAATAACAAGGTTCCAAGAGGGGAAATTACTTGCATCGTAGTCTTTGAGAACTAATGGACATCACAGGTGATCTAAAGAATTTAGAAGGTTTGTGAGCCCCTAGAGTGAAAAAGTCACTGGGAGCACAAGGACAGTGCCTAGAGTTTATTTTGATGGATTTTAGCCCCTTGCATTAGAGTGAGGCCCAAAGAAGCTAGACTGATTTGTAAACCTCAAAAGTTTCTTTTCAAGGTGAAGGCAAACTGAGACTCAGGATTTTTGGAAAAACTTTGAACAAAACGCATTTGCCACACTTGGTTAAGACACATCATTTATCTATTGATTTTCATCAGATCTGTTAACATTAGGTATAAGGTTCAGTGGACATTGTGGATGGTATATAGCAATATGATTTTAGTAATATATCATGAGGTGCTTTTTTTTAAATTGGATTTAGCAGCTAAAATTGGGTTACCTAATGGGATATAGCTGGAATAATCACCTTTTTGTTAAACACATCTGAGGTAATAAATGTTAGTGTATGAAGACATTGAGTTTTCTTTTATTGGGCCTTCTTGGTTATTTTAATCTGGGATCTGAGAATTCTCATTTTCTCTAGGTAAGTTGTAACTGAAAAACTTAATTGTATTCCTCATCATGTTGGACCAACTCTGCTGCTTCTGGGATTTTTTTTGTAATTCTGACAATTGGAAATTTGGACAATAGTATAGTTAAAAAGAGATGTACCAAGAAAAGTATTTATTTTTATTCTGATACATATTTTGGAATTCTTCTAAAATTCCTATTGAAGCCGGCGCCGTGGCTCAATAGGCTAATCCTCCACCTTGCGGCGCCGGCACACCGGGTTCTAGTCCCGGTTGGGGCGCCGGATTCTGTCCCGGTTGCCCCTCTTCCAGGCCAGCTCTCTGCTATGGCCAGGGAGTGCAGTGGAGGATGGCCCAGGTGCTTGGGCCCTGCACCCCATGGGAGACCAGGAAAAAGCACCTGGCTCCTGGCTCCTGCCAGGATCAGCGCGGTGCGCCGGCTGCAGCGGCGGCCATTGGAGGGTGAACCAGCGGCAAAAGGAAGACCTTTCTCTCTGTCTCTCTCTCTCACTGTCCACTCTGCCTGTCAAAAAAAAAAAAATTCCTATTGAGTATCCTTGTTAAGTTTAGTTGCATCTCAGGTTAAGAGTTATTGGAGGCTGGTGCCATGGCTCAATAGGCTAATTCTCAACCTGCAGCACAGGCACACCGAGTTCTAGTCCTGCTAGGAGTGCCAGATTCTGTCCCAGTTGCTCCTCTTCAAGTCCAGCAAACTGGCTGCAGCAGCCACTGGGGGGTAATCCAACAGAAAAAAAGGAAGACCTTTCTCTCTGTCTCTCTCACTATCCATTCTGCCTGTCAAAATAAAAAATAATTTTTATAAAAAGACTTATTGGAGTCACTGTAGTGATTATACCCATGTAACTTTGTTAATAAATGCAAATAGAACCTGGGAAAATTGATGTATATCTTATGCTATAGAGACTTAAGATTGAATATCTTTTTTTATCTTTTTTAATTATATAATTTAACGACAAATTTTTGATTTTTTTTGACTTTACTAAGCCACAGCTCTGGCCCCATTAATATGTCTTAACAATGTTTTTTCCTCTCAGACTTATCTCTATTGGTTCAGTTAACTGGATGCCTTTTCTTTACATTCAGATTCTCTCAGCTGTCAAAGCTTATTCATCTTAATTCTGTTGTTCCTATTTCCCTCCCTTTTATTCTGTCCCTAGGCTAATTGAGGTCATGATTCTCCATTCCTTCTGTGTGGTGTCACAGTAGCCTTGAAGTGTTCTTTTTCTCTTCTGATTTCGAAAGAAAGAAATTATGTATTCCCCCAGTTTAGATATTTTAATAATTCATTCTAAAACAAAGGTTAAATGTTCTTAATTTGACAAGAATTTTTGGGGCCAGCGGTGTGGCGTAGTGGGTAGAGCCACCACTTGCAGTGCTGGCATCTCATATGGATCCAGATCTCTGCTATAGCCTGGGAAAGCAGTAGAAGATGGCCCAAGTCCTGGGCCCCTGCACCCATGTGGGAGACCTGGAAGAAGCTCCTTGCTCCTGGCTTTGGATCGGAGCAACTCTGGCCATTGCAGCCAACTGGGGAGAGAACCAGTGGATGGAAGACCCCTCTCTCTTCTCTGCCTCTCTGTGTAACTCTGACTTTCAAATAAATAAATAAATCTTTAAAAAAAGAAGTTTTTCTAATTTTAGATTTGTTCTACTTCATTGTCACTTCATTGTATGTGTAAAGAGTGCATATCCAGTTTTTCTATTTTAGATTTTTGGGATTTTGTATTAGCTCTGCTGTGTATTCATTTTTCTTGAGCATTGGTGATATCTTCTCCTTAGTTGTATTAAGAGAGAGAGAGCAATAGCCCTCATGTCTTTTTAGGTAAGTAAGACATATTAAAACAGAGCATTCAGTATACATTCATAGTAGTTTGACTTGTTCAATTGATTTTCCTGAACTCCCTTGGATATTTGGTCTCTGCTGTACAATTTTCTATACTGATTAATTCTTTGATATTCCCAAATCCAGAAAATGAATGATTCAACAGCTGTGTTCCTGTATTTGCTAGGACTCAGGGTAAGAAGCAAAGTGGAGGTGTTCAGGAATCTACAGGTACATGCTATATAGCAAAGCACATCATTTCCTATACAAAGTGACTGGGAAATCCAGAATCTTTTGCACACTATATTGGATCCTGAACTATTACTGACCTATTCAGTAAGATTTTAATGTATTTATTTTCTGTGTGTGTGTTTGTATTTCTAAATAAACTCTGCTGCGCTACTTAACATTAACATGTATTGCAGAATTCTTTCATCAGTTTTTACTTTTAAAAAGTTTCTTTTTCAGTTTTATGGGAGAGGGTAGAAGCTTTCTGCTATGTAACTGAAAATTCATTCATTCATTAAACTTAAAAATATTTATTGGAAATGAGTGGAATACTATTAATTCTCGTGTGATTTTCATGAAACTAAATACATTCTCTATTTTGTTTTGCTTAAAATTTCTGCATGTGTGGACTTCTTTTTTTCCTTATTGCCCCAAATCCCTTTGTGTATTGGGATGGTAAATGGGTTTTACACTGGACAAAACATGTTATTTTGGCTAAGAAGTACTTAGCCTTGCTGCTTCAAGTATTCAAATATTACATTAGAAATCAGTATATTTGTTTACTGTACAAATGTCTTTTATACAATTTTGTAATATTCTGGGATATGAGAGGGAGCAGGAAATAGGAGGGTTATGGGTGGGAGGGAAGTTATGGGGTAGGGGAACCCACTGTAATCCAAAAGCTGTACTTTGGAAATTTATATTTATTAAATAAAAGTTAAACAATTTTATAATATTCATCTTCCTTTTTATTTCGTCCTTTTTAAAAAAAGATTCATTTATTTTACTTGAAATTCAGTGTTACACACACAGAGAAGGAGAGACTGAGAGAGAGAGAGCAGTCTTCCAACCGCTAGTTCACTCCCCATTTGGCCACAATGGCTGGAGCTGTGCCGATCCATAGCCAGGAGCTAGCAGCATCTTTTGGGTCTCCTATGCAGGTGCAGGAGCCCAAGGGCCTGGGCCATCCTCTACTGCTGGATAGTAAGTCTTACTTGCCTAAAAAGATGGATAGTAATTTGAGTAGCCAGGACTTGAACTGGCACCCATGTGGGATGTCAGCACTGCAAGCCACAGCTTTACTTGCTACACCACAGCATCGGATCCTTTATTTTTATGACTATTGCTATGCTATTGGAATTTATAATTGATAATGCTGAACAATTGAAACTGTCTTATTTACAATTGTAGGACTGGATATGGCAATTTTACTTGAAGTAAATTATGTAGCCTGCTTATTGTATGATTTTTGGAAAAGCATGTATTTATATATAACAGCAGATCTGTTAATCATTTAAAAGTGAATTATCATGATTACCCAGATGTAAAGAATGCAATATGTGCTAATGAGTTAGCAGTCACAGACATTTAGAATTAGAGGGATTTTAGAACCCTTTTCAATACTGCAGTTTTTATGAAAAACTAATAATTTTTTTTATTTG
>NW_027208330.1:0-155000 GCF_964237555.1 Oryctolagus cuniculus
ACTAAGTACAAGATATTATTAGTAATATTAGATTGAAATGTTGAAATAAACTAGGCAATAAGCCTTAAGATGCAAATTAATACCAAGAAATATAATCTCAAATTTCTGTGTTCAACAAGGTAGTCTCTTTTTCACTACTAACTTTATACTGAATAAGATATTTTGATATTTTGTTAAAAGTAAATTTATCGGAGGCCAGCGCCATGGCTTACTTGGTTAATTCTCTGCCTGTAGTGTGGGTATCCCTTATGGGCAAAGGGTTCTAGTCGTGGTTGCTCCTCTTTCAGTCCAGCTCTCTGCTATGGCCCAGGAAGGCAGTGGAGGATGGCCCAAGTGCTTGGGCCCTGCACCCAGATGGGAGACCAGGAGTAAGCACCTGACTCCTGGCTTTGGATGGGCACAGCTCCAACTGTGGCAGCCATTTGGGGAGTGAACCAACGGAAGGAAGACCTTTCTGTCTTTCTGTCTATAACTCTACCTGTCAAATAAAAAAAATTATTAGTTTTTCATAAAAACTGCAGTATTGAAAAGGTTCTAAAATCCCTCTAATTCTAAATGTCTGTGACTGCTAACTCATTAGCACATATTGCATTCTTTACATCTGGGTAATCATGATAATTCACTTTTAAATGATTAACAGATCTGCTGTTATATATAAATACATGCTTTTCCAAAAATCATACAATAAGCAGGCTACATAATTTACTTCAAGTAAAATTGCCATATCCAGTCCTACAATTGTAAATAAGACAGTTTCAATTGTTCAGCATTATCAATTATAAATTCCAATAGTGTAGCAATAGTCATAAAAATAAAGGATCCGATGCTGTGGTGTAGCAAGTAAAGCTGTGGCTTGCAGTGCTGACATCCCACATGGGTGCCAGTTCAAGTCCTGGCTACTCAAATTACTATCCATCTTTTTAGGCAAGTAAGACTTACTATCCAGCAGTAGAGGATGGCCCAGGCCCTTGGGCTCCTGCACCTGCATAGGAGACCCAAAAGATGCTGCTAGCTCCTGGCTATGGATCGGCACAGCTCCAGCCATTGTGGCCAAATGGGGAGTGAACTAGCGGTTGGAAGACTGCTCTCTCTCTCTCTCTCTCTCCTTCTCTGTGTGTGTAACACTGAATTTCAAGTAAAATAAATGAATCTTTTTTTAAAAAGGACGAAATAAAAAGGAAGATGAATATTATAAAATTGTTTAACTTTTATTTAATAAATATAAATTTCCAAAGTACAGCTTTTGGATTACAGTGGGTTCCCCTACCCCATAACTTCCCTCCCACCCATAACCCTCCTATTTCCTGCTCCCTCTCATATCCCAGAATATTACAAAATTGTATAAAAGACATTTGTACAGTAAACAAATATACTGATTTCTATTGTAATATTTGAATACTTGAAGCAGCAAGGCTAAGTACTTCTTAGCCAAAATAACATGTTTTGTCCAGTGTAAAACCCATTTACCATCCCAATACACAAAGGGATTTGGGGCAATAAGGAAAAAAAGAAGTCCACACATGCAGAAATTTTAAGCAAAACAAAATAGAGAATGTATTTAGTTTCATGAAAATCACACGAGAATTAATAGTATTCCACTCATTTCCAATAAATATTTTTAAGTTTAATGAATGAATGAATTTTCAGTTACATAGCAGAAAGCTTCTACCCTCTCCCATAAAACTGAAAAAGAAACTTTTTAAAAGTAAAAACTGATGAAAGAATTCTGCAATACATGTTAATGTTAAGTAGCCCAGCAGAGTTTATTTAGAAATACAAACACACACACAGAAAATAAATACATTAAAATCTTACTGAATAGGTCAGTAATAGTTCAGGATCCAATATAGTGTGCAAAAGATTCTGGATTTCCCAGTCACTTTGTATAGGAAATGATGTGCTTTGCTATGTAGCATGTACCTGTAGATTCCTGAACACCTCCACTTTGCTTCTTACCCTGAGTCCTAGCAAATACAGGAACACAGCTGTTGAATCATTCATTTTCTGGATTTGGGAATATCAAAGAATTAATCAGTATAGAAAATTGTACAGCAGAGACCAAATATCCAAGGAAGTTCAGGAAAATGAATTGAACAAGTCAAACTACTATGAATGTATACTGAATGCTCTGTTTTAATATGTCTTACTTACCTAAAAAGACATGAGGGCTATTGCTCTCTCTCTCTTAATACAACTAAGGAGAAGATATCACCAATGCTCAAGAAAAATGAATAGACAGCAGAGCTAATACAAAATCCCAAAAATCTAAAATAGAAAAACTGGATATGCACTCTTTACACATACAATGAAGTGACAATGAAGTAGAACAAATCTAAAATTAGAAAAACTTCTTTTTTTAAAGATTTATTTATTTATTTGAAAGTCAGAGTTACACAGAGAGGCAGAGAAGAGAGAGGGGTCTTCCATTCACTGGTTTACTGCCCAGTTGGCTGCAATGGCCAGAGTTGCTCCGATCCAAAGCCAGGAGCAAGGAGCTTCTTCCAGGTCTCCCACATGGGTGCAGGGGCCAAGGACTTGGGCCATCTTCTACTGCTTTCCCAGGCTATAGCAGAGATCTGGATCCATATGAGATGCCAGCACTGCAAGTGGTGGCTCTACCCACTACGCCACACCGCTGGCCCCAAAAATTCTTGTCAAATTAAGAACATTTAACCTTTGTTTTAGAGTGCATTATTAAAATATCTAAATTGGGGGAATACATAATTTCTTTCTTTAGAAATCAGAAGAGAAAAAGAACACTTCAAGGCTACTGTGACACCACACAGAAGGAATGGAGAATCATGACCTCAATTAGCCTAGGGACAGAATAAAAGGGAGGGAAACAGGAACAACAGAATTAAGATGAATAAGCTTTGACAGCTGAGAGAATCTGAATGTAAAGAAAAGGCATCCAGTTAACTGAACCAATAGAGATAAGTCTGAGAGGAAAAAACATTGTTAAGACATATTAATGGGGCCAGAGCTGTGGCTTAGTAAAGTCAAAAAAAATCAAAAATTTGTCGTTAAATTATATAATTAAAAAAGATAAAAAAAGATATTCAATCTTAAGTCTCTATAGCATAAGATATACATCAATTTTCCCAGGTTCTATTTGCATTTATTAACAAAGTTACATGGGTATAATCACTACAGTGACTCCAATAAGTCTTTTTATAAAAATTATTTTTTATTTTGACAGGCAGAATGGATAGTGAGAGAGACAGAGAGAAAGGTCTTCCTTTTTTTCTGTTGGATTACCCCCCAGTGGCTGCTGCAGCCAGTTTGCTGGACTTGAAGAGGAGCAACTGGGACAGAATCTGGCACTCCCAGCAGGACTAGAACTCGGTGTGCCTGTGCTGCAGGTGGAGGATTAGCCTATTGAGCCATGGCACCAGCCTCCAATAACTCTTAACCTGAGATGCAACTAAACTTAACAAGGATACTCAATAGGAATTTTAGAAGAATTCCAAAATATGTATCAGAATAAAAATAAATACTTTTCTTTGTACATCTCTTTTTAACTATACTATTGTCCAAATTTCCAATTGTCAGAATTACAAAAAAAATCCCAGAAGCAGCAGAGTTGGTCCAACATGATGAGGAATACAATTAAGTTTTTCAGTTACAACTTACCTAGAGAAAATGAGAATTCTCAGATCCCAGATTAAAATAACCAAGAAGGCCCAATAAAAGAAAACTCAATGTCTTCATACACTAACATTTATTACCTCAGATGTGTTTAACAAAAAGGTGATTATTCCAGCTATATCCCATTAGGTAACCCAATTTTAGCTGCTAAATCCAATTAAAAAAAAAGCACCTCATGATATATTACTAAAATCATATTGCTATATACCATCCACAATGTCCACTGAACCTTATACCTAATGTTAACAGATCTGATGAAAATCAATAGATAAATGATGTGTCTTAACCAAGTGTGGCAAATGCGTTTTGTTCAAAGTTTTTCCAAAAATCCTGAGTCTCAGTTTGCCTTCACCTTGAAAAGAAACTTTTGAGGTTTACAAATCAGTCCAGCTTCTTTGGGCCTCCCTCCAATGCAAGGGGCTAAAATCCATCAAAATAAACTCTAGGCACTGTCCTTGTGCTCCCAGTGACTTTTTCACTCTAGGGGCTCACAAACCTTCTAAATTCTTTAGATCACCTGTGATGTCCATTAGTTCTCAAAGACTACGATGCAAGTAATTTCCCCTCTTGGAACCTTGTTATTAACTGTGCTGTATGAGAAATGAAGTCTCCTACACACCTTGTGCTTACGATTCTCCAAACCATGTTGTCTGCTAGGACTTTGGCCATGAATATAGGACAGCAATACCTGAACATGATTACTGAGATCTCCTTAATAAAGGATAGACTGGGGCCAGCACTGTGGTGCAGTGGTGTAATCCTTTACTTGCAATGCTGGCACCCCATATGAGCACCAGTTCTAGTCCCCATTTCTCCTTTTCCCATCCAGCTCTCTGCAATAGCCTGGGAAAGCAGTAGAAGCTGTTCCAAGTGCTTTGGTCCCTGCCAAAATATGGGAGACCTGGAAATTGCTAGCTCAGATTGGCCCAGCTGCAGACATTGCAGTCATTGGCGGAGTAAATGAGCATATGGAAGACCTTTCTCTCTGTCTCTTCCTCTCACTGTCTGTAAGTAAACCTGTCAAATACATAAATAAATTCTTTATATATATATTTACATTTATTTATATATATTTATGTATATAAATATATTCATATATAAAATATATTATAATTTAGCATATAATATCTTATATGTGTTAATTAAAAATAGATAATATTATATAATTTATTATAAGTATTATATATAATATATATTTTTTAATAACTACTTTAACAAAATTTCTCAGAACCCATCTAATCCAAACCTAGGACAATTGGGAGCTGTTGTACTTGGCCCACCCATAATTGAAATGGATTCTAAATCCTTCAACTGCAAGGAGAGTATCATAGACATTAATGCTCCAAACGGATCCAGTTCTCTGCTAATGTGTCTGGAAAAGCAGCACAGGGTGACTCAAATATTGGGGCTCCTGCACCCTTGTGAGAGACCTGGAAGAAGCCCCTGGCTCCTGATATCAGTCTGGCCTAGCCACAGTCATTGCAGCCATTTGAGGAGTGAACAAACCAGGAGGAAGATCAATCTCTCCCATTCTCTCTTTCTAGTGCTGCCTTTCAAATTCATAAAAGGATCATTAAGAAAATAGATCACTTCAATAAATTTGCCATTGCTCAGTCATGATGACTTTTACTACCTTCAGTTCTTTTTCAAAAGATTTATTTATTGGAAAGGCAGATAGAGGAGCTGGTGGTTGTGGTGCAGTGGACAAAGCTGCTATCTGTTACATTGCCATCCTCTCCGTGCACCAGTTCAAGTACCAGCTATTCCATTTCTGATCCAGCTCCTTACCAATGGACTGAAAAAGCAGGGAAAGATGGCCCAAGTGCCTGGGATGCTGCCACGCACATTGCAGGAAAAGCTCCTGGCTTCAACCTGGCCACACTCTGGCTATTAAAGTCATCTCAAAAATGAATTAGGTGGTGGAAGATTTCTGTCACTCCCTCTCTCTGTAACTCTTTCAAATAAGTAATTAAATATTTTAATATGATTAACAAAAAGGCAGAGAGACACATAGATAAAAAAGAAGGAAAGAGAAGCAGAGAGATCTCCCATCTTCTGGTTCACTTTCTATATGGCTACAACTGTGCAAGACCAGGTTTCAAATCCCCATTGAGGTTACAGTTCTCCAAATTAGATGACAGGAAGGAAACAATTTGAGCTATTATCCGTTGCTTCCTAGGGGTATTAACATGAAATTGGTTTGGAAGTGGAGTACCCAAAACTCAGATTAGCACTGCAATATAGGATGTGGGCATCTGTTGTGACTGCTAACAAATTGGAAATCCTAGAGGAAAAATCAACAGATTCCTGGACATACACAATATACCAAAATTGAGTCATGAAGACACATAGAAAAGCTAAACAAACCAAAAACCAAGACAGAGATTGGATGAGTAATAAAGACCCTCCCAACAAGCAAAAGTCCAGGATCAGACAGCCTCACTATTGAATTCTACAGGACTTTTAAAGAACTAATCATTCTCAAATTATTCAACACAATTGAAAGAGAGACAATCCTCTCAAACTCCTTCTATTAATCCTGCATCACCCTAATTCTTCAACTAGAAAAAGATACAGTTGAGAGAGAGTACTATAGAAAAATATCCCTGATGGGGGCCAGTGCCATAGCACACTGGGTTGATCCTCCACCCGTGGAGACAGCATCCCCTATGGGTGCCAGTTCTGGTCCCGGTTGCTGCTATTCCAGTCCAGCTTTCTGCTCTGGACTGGGAGGGCAGTGGAGGATGGCCCAAGTGCCTGGGTCCCTGCACCCGCATGGGTGACCAGGGAGATGCTCCTAACTCTGGCTTCCGATTGAACCAGTACCACCTGTTGTGCCATATGGAGCATAAACAAGCAGATAAAATACTTCTGTCTCTCTGCCTCTGCCTCTCCCTATAATTAACTACACCTTTCAAATAAATAATTCTTTTGAAAAAGTCAACAAACAATAAAGGCTGGTGGAGAGGGAGAGAAAAAGGTACCCTAACCCACTGTTGGTGGGAATGAAGCTAGTACAGCCATTATGGAAGGCAGTATCAAAGTTCCTCAGAAATCTGAAAACAAACATACCATATGATCCTGCCATCTGACTCCTAGGAATTTATCCACATGAAATGAAATAGAATATGCATAGGCATAGTTATCTGTACCCTCATGTTTATTACAGCTCAATTCATAATAGCTAACATGGAATCAACCCAGAAGTCCATCAACTGGTGACTGGAAAAAGAATATGAGCTATATATACAGTGTAAAATACTATTCAGCCATAATTGTGAATGAAATCCTATCTTTTGTAACTAAATGGATGAACTGGAAAAAAGTATGCTTCATGAAAGAAGCCAGTCCCCAAAAGACAAATACCATATGTTTTCTCTGACTGGTGGTAATTAATATATAGACAACGAAAAGTAGCATATGAGTTAAATTGATATTTTGAGATTTGAGTATTGTTCATAGCACTTTTCTGAACTCTTTGATAGAGTAAACAACATATACTCATTGATATTTCTGCTACTACTTGCTGAATTCTTTATTTTGTAGAGGGTTAAAGCTTGTGATTCTAAAATAAAATCAAAGCATGCAGCTGTCAAAATTAAAAGAAAATAAAACGAGAAGGAGGGAGTTGGAAATATGAGACCAAGGGAAGATAGGGTAGGATGTTATCAGTTTGCTCTTCAATCTGTATATATAAATTACATGAAGTTTGTTCACTTAATATGCATTTAAAAATATAAACTTAACACTGGAAAAAAAAGACCTGAGATCAGTGTTTTCTGGATCACCATTAAAAAAATTTAGTCTTCATTTATGTCTGACCATATTTAATTTCTTATTTATTTATTTTATAAGAAAATTAACATCACCATTCCTAACAAGTCCATCCTGCTTCATCCATATCTATCAGTTCCCACTATGCTAATAATTTCTCATGAACTTAAATCCATATCATCTTAAAGTGATGTAATGTGGGGCAGGCGCTGTGGCATACCAGATAAAGTTGCTTCCTGCAATGCTGGCAAGCCATGTGGGTGCCAGTTCAAGACGTGGCTGCTCCACTTCTGAACCAGCTCTCTGCTATGGCCTTGGAAAGCAGTAGAAGGTGGCCCAAGTCCTTGGGGCCTTGCACACATGAGAGATCCGGAAGTAGCTCCTGGCTTCGGATTGACACAGACCAGCCATTGCGGCCAACTGGGAGTAAACCAGCAGATGGAAGACCTCTATGTTTCTGTCTGTCTGTCTCTCTCTCTACCTCTCCCCTATTTGTGCAACTCTTTCAAATAAATAAATCTTTAAGAAAAAAGCCAGAATCATGTCATTATTTATGTGTTTTAGAGGCTTTGCAGATGTTGATTACATGTGCCATGAAAACCCATCAAAATGCAAATCCTATAAGAGGCAACTCCATGTGCACTAAACTGGTAAAATCCAGTGCATGTGTTGAGAAAAACACACTAGCAATACATTTCAAAAAGCTGTGAAATATTATAAGTGGCTGTCAAAAGCTAAAAATCTGACAATGACTCATTATGTCATTTATTTATACATAATGCTGAGAAAATCAGAAGTATTTGTTAAAAATTCTGCTAAAATGCACTAGATTTATAATTTTTAAATGCATCTTTCCTAGATGTAATGCAGTCCTGTGCTACTTTAGAGTATCAGAAATTTAAAATGCTGGACTTGTGCTGTGTTGGAGCAGGTTAACTCCCTGGCCTGAAGCACCAGCATCCCATATGGGGGCCGGTTCAATACTCAGCTGCTCCACTTCTGATCCTGCTCTCTGCTATGGACTGGGAAAGTAGTAGAAGGTGGCCCAAGTCCTTGGGCCCCTGTACCCATCTGGGAGACCTGGAACTAGCTCCTGGCTCCTGGCATCGGATCAGCACAGCTCTGGCAGTTGCAATCAATTAGGGAGTGAACATCAGATGGAAGACCTCTCTCTTTCTCTCTGGCTCTTCTCTCTGTCTGTAACTCAACTTGTAAATAAATAAATAAATATTTAAAACAATTAAGAAATTTAAAAAGGGAAAGGTTTTTAAAAATGTATTTATTTATTGTGAGGCAGAATTACAGATATAGAGAGGAAGAGAAGGAGAGGTCTTCTATCGACTGGTTCCCCCCTAAATGGCCAGAATGGCTGGAGCTGGGCCGATCTGAAGCCAGGTGCCAGAAGCCAGGAGCCAGCAGCTTCCTCCAGGTCTCTCACATGGGTGCAGGGGCCCAAGAACTCAGGGCATATTGCACTGCTTTCCTAGGCCATTAGTAAAGAGCTGGATTGGAAGTGCAGGAGCAGGGACTCAAACTGGTGCCCATGTGGGATGCTGGTGCTGCAGGTGGATGCTTAATCTACTATTCCACAAAGTGGGCCCAGGGAAAGGCTTTAGGAAGACATCTTTCATGTAGACTAGGCTGCAATATTGCAAGGTAAGGTTTAGCTTTTATTCCCACACATCAGTATTCATCTTTTAGCAACTATAAATACTGAATATCATACATATAGACATAAATATAGGTAATTGCAGATTTTTTTGTCATTCTTTCTAATTCTCTTTTTAATGTCTGCTAATAGGCCATCTTATGGATTATTATATTGATGTTACCCATACACAACCATCAGGCATTTCCACTGTTGAATGTGTTTATGTGTACAGGTAGTTTTGTTTGTGTGTACATGAATGCACATTTGATGGAGATAGCACTGACAGTAATACTGTGAGAATTCCTAACGCTGATTTCAAACTTTCTGTCCTCCGCAGAGATGGCTGTCATTGAAGTAGACCACAGGGCCCCTTTTGCTGTTGTGAACTGAAATGTGCCTCCCTAAAACTCAAACACTGAAGTGCTAATCACCAACATGACTTTACCTGAGGAAAGTAGTTTTAAGCAGATCAAATGATAGATGTGTCTGTCACATCGGAGAAAGGCTTCTGGAAAACTCGAGCCTATTAGCACCTTGATCTGATATTTTCTACCTCTACAACTCTGAGAAGTAAAATTCTATGATGTAAATCATATTCTCTGTGGTATTTTCTTAGCAAATTAATATATCCTCATTTCTGCCAGCATTTTCTGCTGTCATCTAGAAGGTCCTCGTGATTAGCAGAGAAATATAGAAACTAATAACTATGATTTTTGATTACCAATTATCTACTAACACAAAAAAGATATCCCAGAAGCAACCTACTACCATCCTCCAGGACCCAGAAAAAAAAAAAAAAAAAAGGAATGAGTCAAGATGCAGGGCAGTAGAAAAAAGTGAATAATGAAAGATCACAGCAGAAGTAAATAAGGAAGGGTTTGATGCTGTGGTGTAGTGGGTTAAAGCCTTGACCTGCTGTGCATGCATCCCATATGTTGCTGCTAGGAGACCAGGTGCTCCACTTCCAATCCAGCTCCCTACTAATGCACCTGGGAAATTGGTGGAAGATGGACTGTGTTCTACAGTTCTGGCACCCACATGAGAGACTTGGAAGAAGCATCTGGCCTTTCAAATAAATAAATAAATCTTAAAAAAAATAGAAGCAGTGTTAGCACTATTGGAAAACAGACAAATAGTTCAATGGAAAAGAATAGGCAGCTGAAATTTACCGACTTTTCTACAGGCAACTCCTATTTAACAAAGGAAAGAAAACAAACAGGAAAAAGAAGAATCCCTTTAGCATATGGTTTAAAGGAAAGTGATTATCCATATGTAGAAGCCTGAAAATATACCCAACACCTCATACACTATGTAAAAGCAACTCATGGTGAATTAAAAGTCTAAATATAAAACCAAAAACTAAGTAAACATATGAGAAACTATAAAACATAAGCATAGACAACAGTTTTGGGTAAGATTCCAAAAGCACAAGTAACAAAAATAAAATATAGAAATTTGAGCATATCAAATTAAGATACATCTTCACAACAAAGTATTCAACAGAATGAACATACAATGGACAGAATGGCAGGAAACATTGAAAACTCTGACTATGACAAAAGATTGATAGCCAGAACATACATATATAGAACTGGAAAAACTCCAAACAAGAAGTAAAATGTACACTTAAGAAATGGGCAATGATCAGAATAGATGTTTCTCAGAAGAGGAAATCTCAATGGTCAAGACATAGATGAACATGCCCAATATCACTAGCCATTAGGGAAATGTAAATCAAAACCAATAGCAGACTCCATCTGTGGGAGAAGACAATGCTTGGGTTTTCATTTGTGCAACAAGTGGGTTTAGAGGACCCTGTTCACCATAAGAGGGCAGAGTCTACATGGAAGTAAGGAAACCTTAATGTTTTCCTAATGGGCTTGTTAAATTCTTGACCAGTGCCTATTACCTTTGCCGCAAACTTTCCAGTCTCACTACTTTCCTGCTTCTTCCTCTTCTCTGTGGCTTGCAAAAACAGTGTACCTTCTATATATGGAGGATACTTTTGTTTTGTTTTATTCCTCCTATCTCATGATGTTCCTCTAAGAAATCACAACCCTCCAAGTATTCATTAATTTATGCAGTCTGCAGTTTTCATGGGCTACTACATGGCAAAGTACTAGGTTAAAGGAAAGGTATAGGTCAGGAACTGAGCAAAGTTCACAATGATGAAGCCATTGGGGAAATGAACCTGATGGAAGACCTCTCTCTCTCTCTCTCTCTCTCTCTCTCTCTCTCTCTCTGCCTCTCCTTCTCTCTCTGTGTAACTCTGATTTTCAAATAAATAAATAAATCTTTAAAAACTAACTAAATAAATATACTAATAACCTGGTGGCAACACCTTTCTATAAGAACATGTGAAGCACTCAAACACAGTTTGTCCCAGAAAGTCAGCCATAGTTTTCAAGGGCACGTCTTCTACTCCATTTGTGGACACCTCTGTGTGGCGTAAGGGACACTTATTTCTTCCCCTCTTCTTTCTTACCACTCTCA
The DNA here is from genome assembly GCF_964237555.1 of Oryctolagus cuniculus. Classification (NCBI taxonomy): domain Eukaryota; kingdom Metazoa; phylum Chordata; class Mammalia; order Lagomorpha; family Leporidae; genus Oryctolagus; species Oryctolagus cuniculus. The sequence continues at coordinate 11,567 of NW_027208330.1, forward strand.
CAGTTATAACTTCTATCGATGCTTCCACAGACCAGTCTCTAGGAAATTGTAGAACTAATATCCTCCCATGTCAAAAATGTCATGGGTTTAAACACAGAACCAAAATAAAACAAGTAACTGGCTTTCTTAATTACACAGTGTGGAAAGTAAGATTCTCAGTGGATCACTGGGTAACTGTAAAGTACTGCGCAGAGAAAAACTGTAACTTATCTGTATTTATGATGCTGTAATTCTCCACTTTATGCATACTCAGATTAAAAGAGCTCCCGTTAGTGTGCAGCACTGTTGCATAGTGAGTAAAGCTACTGCCTTCAGTGTCAGCATCTTATATGGGTGCTGGTTGGGATCCTGGCTGCTGCACTTCCCATCCAGCTCTCTGCTGTGGCCTGGGAAAACAGTAGAAGATGGCCCAAATCCCTCATCTCCTGCACCCACCTATGAGACCTGGACAAAGCTCCTGGCTTCTGGTTGTGGATCCAAACAGCTCCAGCCATCTATCTCTGTTTCTGCCACTCGGTAACTCTGCCTTTCAATTAAATAAATAATTATTTAAAAAAACAGCTTCATCCCAGAAGAAGTTCCTGGCTACAGGCTTCAGACTGGCACAGCTCCAGCTGTTGCTGCCAATTGGGGAGTGAACCATCGGACGGAAGACGTCTCTCTCTCTCTCTCTCTCTGTCTCTCTCCTCTCTCTGTGTAACTCTTTCAAATGAATAAATAAATCTTTAAAAATGTAGCTCCAGTTATTGACAACACAGTAGACTTGCATTAATTTTAGTTCCCTTCTCACTTTGCAAAGGGATCAGTGGCAGGTCAAAACAGTTGAGAGCCTTGCTAACAGGAGAAGAGATAGCTGAAGACAGAAAATGAAAAGCAGCCAAATACATCATCAAAGAAAGAGAAGTGGACCCCATCCAACACAAACCTTTAAAAGTGGATGCTCACAATTAACGAGTGAAACAGCTGCCTACTGAAATCTTGTCTAGGGAGGGAAGATATCCTAAGTTCTGCTTCTGTAAACTCCAGTCATAAATCTGTCCTAATAAAGCTGTCCCTGGCATCTCTTTTACAAACACACTGGACCCACTGACCATTGGAAATTGTGGTCCTAAGTCATGTAGGCTGCCATTTAAACCCACCAATGCTGTAACAGCTAAGAAACTTGAATTTGATGCTGAGTTCTCAGGAAATCATTCCAGCTGTGCCTAGGGCCATTAATAGAAACTCCTTGGATCCTCCCCTGTCTCTGTGCCTGTTTGAAAGAAGGGAGTTTTCCCACCCCAGGTTTCTGGAACAGCTTCAAATTCCACATTGGAAAAATCTGATAACTAATACTTGAGAGGGATCAATGCATAAAGCAGCTATTCACGCTTCACACTGCTCCCCACCAGGAAGATGAGATGCAGGATGAGAGCAGTGGGGCAGATCCTAGTCAGATCCTTCTTCCCACCCCTCTGCTGCCCCAGGCTCCCTGCTGAAGACCATCCAGCCCCACCCTGCAGGAACCAGCCCAGGAAACATCAAGAGACCAGGCCAGACTGCATTCTGAAAACACCCACAGTTGGAACCCAGCTTATTTAACTGTAGAGAGTGGGAGTCTTTCTGCCTTTCTTCCCTGCATATGCAAGTTCCCAGAACGCTGCCCTCTCTCTCCTGTAACCACTAAATAAAGCACATTAGGGACAGTTTGGATGAGGTTCTGCAGGAGAGAGTCCAGCCTGAGAAGCAGAGGTGGGAGACAGAACAGCCCAGGTCCCAGCCCTGACCTCAGGGGAAGTTGCCAGGATCACTGGTGCCCTGGCACCCACCCTTCTCCCACACATGTCCCCACCCCTTACTGCATGTCAAACCTGCAGCAGAAAGTCCCTGGAGCAGGTACGCTTTCTTCCAGAAACATGGGGAGCGAAGCGGGCAGTGTGGGGAAGAGAGTCCCTGGTACATGGGACCCACAGGCAGAAGATGAAGAGGGAAGAAGCAGTAGGAGGCAGGCTCAGGGTGAGCACTTGGAAACTGCCTGGGATTGCACGTGCAGGGCAGGAGTTGCAGTAAATGCCAGAGAAGGAGCAGCACAGCCCCCAGGGCTGACCCTGATCAGGGAATGAACTCCCTCTGGTCCAACTCAGACCCCCAGGGACTGGCTGTTAGCAGGCACATGGGCACAGGCATTTGGAAGGCAGAATAGGTCGGAGCTCCTGGGAACTCTGGGAAATGGAGTCCAGGCTGCAGCATTCATAGAGACACCAGCTGGCCCTCCCCAAAGGCTGCAGTCGGGGGTGGGTGCCCACAACCAGAGGGCATTTCCTTTTGTTCAGTCCCTCCTTCCTTTCCTTCCCCCCACCAAAATCTCAGGGATCAGTTGCTGTTCTTCCTTTCCTGAATCAAATCTGAAAGAGTGACACTCACTGCTGCTAACTGACCCCAAATCCTGGCTCCCTCATAACCTCTGTCTCTTCCAGAAAAATCTTATTTACTACTTTGGCCCTAGAAATCATAAATGACTATGATAGAATGTAACTTTTAACAGAGGTGAGGAAGGCATGGTTTAATATCCAGTTTTGAGAATACAATTTTCATTTGTATTTTATTGATGTTTATAGTTCTTTTAAGATTTATTGATTTATTTGGAAGTCAGAGTTACAGAGAAGGAGAGGCACACAGAGAGAGAGAGAGAGGTGTTTTCCATCTGCTGGTTCACTCCCCAATTGGCAGCAGCACCACAGCACCGACCCCTTATAGTTCTTTTCAAATCATTTTACACTGTCTTTTTATTCATCTAGTACAGAGACAGAAGAATGGACACAGAGCTAACATAGCTGAGTATTCAAGGAGACAGGTTAAGGGGTTAAATGCCTCATATCATATTATTTATACCTTAGATTAATTCTGGGGACAGTATTATCTGGAGTTTACAAAGTAGAAACTGAATGGAAAGAGCTTAGAAAAATACGGTGTTTTTTAATATCATTAAAAAGGCCAATCAAGGGGCCAGCACTGTGAAATAGCAGGTAAAACTACTGCCAGCATGGACATTCCATATGGGTGGAGGTTGAGCCCGGCTAGTCTGCTTTCAATCCAACTCTCTGCTATGGCCAGGGAAAGCAGTGGAAGATGGCCCAAGTCCTTGGGCAGCTGCACCTGTGTGAGAGACCCAGAAGAACCCCCTGGCTGCTGGCATTGGAGCTGTACAGCTCCAGCCATTGTAACCAATTGGTGGGTGAACCAAAAGATGGAAGATGTCTCTCTCTCTCTCTCTCCCTTTCTACTCTGTGTAACTCTGACTTTCAAATAAATAAATAAATCTTTTTTTAGAGAGCCAATCAACATATAACACTAGCATAAAAATCTTTCTTTTGTCTTGGGTCTCAGTTTTTAAAATCTGATTTCTCAAAGGGAAAAAATGTGAGAGAGATGAAGTATACCGACAAAAATAATTTACTGTAATTATTTACTGTAATTATATATTGTAATGATGTACTGTAATTTACTGTAAAGAACCATATAGGATTATAACTTGTCTAGAAAACAAAGGAGATTCAAAGTTGCTATTATTTCATGGTTATTTTTTCTTATTTTTAATATCAAGATAGTATATAAATATTATGCACTCCTAGGTATTTGTGTGTTGTTTGATATGTTTTATTTTTAAGCAGAAATTCAAAGAGATAACTGGCTAACATGGAGTTCTGTGTTTCTGATTACTTCTCTCAATTAGAGATCATGGGATTAGAGTTGGTGCTAGATTAAGAATGCTTCAATTTTTATCCACTGACTTCACACCAGCATTTACTATGTTAAACAATATTCTTGGGGTAGATGGCTCTTTCTTGCCAGACTGTAAACTTCATGGGGTCTAGAAACATATTTGCTTTGACACTAAAACTCAGCATCTTGACAGTCAGTCTTTTAGTTGAATAAATACATGATATACAAAATAAATATTTCTGCCCCTCAAGAACTGCCTAAGAGAGAAGAAAATAGAAATCAATTTGATGATTCTCAGTATTAGGTGAATATATAATTTGTCGTTCTGACATAAGCTTGGTCATAAAAAGGGCATATGAATAATTACACACAGTTGAAGTGTATGAACACCTAGGGCCAAGCGGGATAAATGTTCACCCTAGCTATGTATGGCACTCCATGTCAATAGGAGAGGAAGGAGGAAGAGGGGAGGGAGTGTAGGTGGGGAGGTGGTTACGGAGGGAAGAATCACCATGCTCATTACTTAGCAGCAAAGAGGGAATCTGTGATCATTTGTTGCTTAAGAAACGGTGATAGGCATTATTTAATTATAATGCAGGCATCAGTGTTCTCCTGTCTCTGAAATAGGAAGTCTATAACTCAGAATTCCTTGCTGTTTCATCAAAAACAATTCAAAACAAAAACCTAATTAAGCATAAGAGGAAGTTATGCATTAGAAGTCTATTCTAATCTCTAGGAGGTTCAGGGGTTGGAAAATTCATCCAAAATCTTGCTGCCAAATGTCCCATACATTTTCCATGACCACTATCCATAAGCATAAGCTCTTTAAAAAAAGATTTATTTATTTGAAAGTCAGAGTTACACAGAGAGAGGAGAGGCACAGAGAGAGAGAGAGAGAGAGAGAGAATCTTCCATCTGCTGGTTTACTCCCCAATTGGATGCAATGGCCAGAGCTGAGCTGATCCAAAGCCAGGAGCTAGGAGTTTCTTCCAGGTCTCCCATGTGGGTTCAGGGGTGCAAAGACGTGGGCCATCTTATATTGCTTTCTCAGGCCATAGCACAGCTGGATCATAAGAGGAGCAGCTGGGACTTGAACCAGTGACCATATGGGATGCTGGCACTGCAGGAGGCAGCCTTACCTGCTACACCACAGCACCAGCCCCCATAAGCCCTATCTTCTGCAGAACCAGCACCCCAGACACCAGCCACCACATGGCATCCCATGGCACACTCACCCCTGGCAATGTGCTGCAGCTCCTGCTCCTCTCCACTTTCACTGGAAGAATCTGCAACTCCTTGTTTTCATGCAAGTAATTCTGATTCAGATGATGCCCCTGACACAATTGGCTGGCAAGTGCCATGGCATGTGTCCACGGCCTAGCTAAATGCAAAGCTGGAACATTTTAAACTTTTCACTACCATGGTGAGACACGGACTCCATCTAATGAAGTAGGGGATTTTTCAGGGAGTCTAGAGAATCAAATATGACAAAATGACAAATCTTAACCAAAGAGTGCTGTGGTACAGATGAAGAGAACCCAAAATGTATTTTTCTATCTTTTCTTTTCTGAGTTAAGTGCCTAAAAACAAAGCCAATGAGGGTTAAACAGACCCATTCTGAAAATTCCTTAACATCTTCATTTTCATCCAAATTAATATATTGCTTGAAGAAAATAAATTTTACATAAATGAAAATGCAGTACCACAGACAAGTGTACAGAACATAGGCCCTCGGTTAGCTTCAAACCATCTGGGTCCATTAATGTGTTCTTCCAGAACCCAAGCTGCAGTACAATAGAACCACAGCCTCTGACATTCCTCCTCCACCCCAATGGATCTTGGGTTTTCCTCCCACCTCCCCCTCCTGTGAATACATCAGTAGCAGAACAAATGGAATCCAAAGATACGATGATGTTATTTAACATGGAATAAACATAGTGTTTTAGTCAGTACAATCCTCAATACTACACTAATAATTCCGAGTTCACTGATTATGAAAGTAAGTATAAGAAATCTCTTCCTAAGTAATCATAACATCGAGAGCTGAATGTAGACTTTCAAAGTGAAAGAGAGAATTGTGTAGAGATGTGTATCTCTATAATACAGATTTACCGCTGTACTTTATAGACAGTACACCATGTTTGTATTTTTTTTGGCAGTCTAGCATAGTTTATTATATCCAGCTTGTCACTTTGGAAATTTTATGATTAGACACTAATATACAACAAATTTTGAATCCTTACAGATAATATAGAGCACCCTAGGTCCTCCCAAGGGCAGAAAACAGACCAAGAGCTCATAGACTGGCTGCAACTGCAAGAAGCAGATGAAGATATCGTCAGAAAGATACATATTCCTGCAGTGTGGCTGCTGAGCAGTTCTGCCCTTATGGATCTCATCTCTGTTTCAGATCATTAAAGAAAGTTGATGCTTTATGAAATTTCTAAAGATTTCACTAATGAGAATCTAAGATATCTTCACTATGCTAAGAGCCTCAGAACAGCCCAAAGACTTGTGCCATCTATTGCTTTCCCAGGCCATAGCAGAGAGCTGGATCAGAAGAGGAGCAGCCGGGACTAGAGCCGGAGCCCATATGGGATGCTGACACTTCAGGCCAGTGCTTTAACCCGCTGTGCCACAGCACTGGCCACAATGTAGTATTTCTAATAGAAGAGATGGTTAAGTCATTAACTCCTCTAAAATACAAGTTAAGTATTAGTTTTTAAACTCTGCTTCATTCATGAGAACAACAAAATTTTCTCTCTTTGCTTCTGGGTATGTAAATTTTCTTCTAAGAAATTAATCATGACTTTTACATCTCAGACCCTATTATGAGTAAGTAGAGAATATTGTGGGGTCATACGCTCATTCTATCAAAGGAACATTTCTCCAATTAAAGAAAACATTATGGGCATCCCATATGGGCACTGGTTGGAGTCCTTGCTGCTCCACTTCTGATCCAGCTCCTTGCTATGGCCTGGGAAAGCAGTAGAAAATGGCCCAAGTGCTTGGGCCCATGCACATGCATGGGAGACCTTGAAGCTCCTGGCTCTTGGCTTCAGATGAGCCCAGCTCCAGCCGTTGCAGCCAACTGGAAAGTGAACCAGCAGATGGAAGACTTCTCTCTCTCTATGCAACTCTGCCTTTCAAATAAATAAATCAATCTTTGGGAAAAAAAAAGATGTCCAAGTCTTACATCAGAGTACTGGGCTTCAGTGCCTAGCTCTGGTTCCTAACTCCAGCTTCATGCAAATACTGATCCTATAAGGCAGCACTGATGGCTCAAGTATTCAGGTTTCTGCCCACACATGGGAGATTAAGAATGAGTTCATGGGCTGGCGCCATGGCTCACTTGGTAAATCCTCTGCCTGCAGCACCAGCATTCCATTTGTGTGCCGTGTTCTAGTCCTGGTTATTCTTCTTCCAGTCCAGCTCTCTGCTGTGGCATGGGAGGGCAGTGGAGGATGGCCCAAGTGCTTAGGCTCCTGCACCTTCATGGAAAACCAGGAAGAAGCACCTGGCTACGGGCTTTGAATTGGCATAGTGCCAGCTGTAGTGGCCATTTGGGGAATGAACCAGCAGATGGAAGACCTTTCTTTCTGTTTCTCTCACTGTCTTTATCTCTACCTGTCAAATAATCAAAAAAATTGAGTTCACACTCCTGGCTTCAGCCTGACCCAGTTCTGGCTGTTGCAGGCATTTGGGGGAGTAAAGCAGAGAATCAGAGTGCATTTTCATTCTCTCTCCCTCTGCCTCCTAATTAAGTAAAAAAAAATTAAAGACACTCAAACTGGACTAAAGGAAATAATATAGGTAAGTGTTCCACTTCTTTCATATGACCAACAACTAGGTACTAAAAGTTTTCAGTTTTTCCACTCACCACATCCTTTGCCCATGGCATTTAATTTCCTAGGTTTTAATTTTTCTTTTCCCTAGGTAAAATGTGACCACTTGGTGCCAGTGCTGTAGCATGAGGTAAGACACTGCCTGCAATGCCGGTAACCCATATGGGTGCTATCTGAGTCTCAGCAGCTCCCCTTCCAATCCGGCTTCCTGCTAATGGTCCCAGAAAAGCAACAGAAGATAACTGGGGCCCTGCCACCCACATGGGACACCCAGATGAAGTTCCTGTCTTCAGTCTGGCCCAGCCCAGGCCACTGCAGCCACCTGAGGAGTAAACCAGCAGATAGATAATCTGTCTCTTCCACTCTGCTACATTTTCAAATATATGCATCAATCTTCCTTTAAAAAATAAAAACAAAAACCATTTAAGCTTTCAAAGGTATACAAGAAAGAAGTTTACAGCACTGATAAATTCAGGACCTAAACCATCTTCATGAGTGAAAAAAGCAAAGCAAAGAGCAATATACAGAATGATACTGAGTGGGTTTTTAAAAGCATATATTTTGATCCCTAAATTTCTAAACCATGAACATGATTATTACATAAATATATTTATATATTTTTAAGAATTGTTTTATTTACTTGAGAAAGGTCTTCCATCTGTGGCTTCACTCCCCAAATTACTGAAAACCTGGGGCTGGGCCAGGGCAAAGCCAGGAGTAGGGGCCAATGCTATGGCACAGCAGATTTACAACCTTAGCTTGAAGCACTGGCTCCCATAAGGGTGCTGGTGAAAGACGGGGCTGCTCCACTTCTGATCAAGCTTACAGCTTATGGTCTGGGAAAACAGTAGGAGATGGCCCAAGTCCTTGGGCCCCTGCACCTAAGTGGGAGACCTGGAAGAAGCTCCTGGTTCCTGGCTTCAGATCAGCACAGCTCCAGCCATTGCAACCAGTTGGGGAGTAAACCATCAGATGGAAGACCTCCCTCTCTCTCTGTGTGTGTGTGTGTGTGTGTGTGTGTGTGTAACTCTTTCAAATAAATAAACAAATCTTTAAAAAAAAAGCCAGGAGTCAGGGAAATTTCATCCAGGTCCCTCGCTTGGGTGCAGGACCCAAGGATTTGTACCATATTCTTCTGCTTTCCTAGGTATGTTAGCAGGGAGCTGGATCAGAAGTAGAACATGCAATTGGTGCCCATAGAGGATGCTAGTGCTGCAGCTGTTGGTATAACCCATTTTTGCCACAGTGCTGGCCCCGACAATTTTTAATTCCTAGGAATTAACAGGGATGAAAGAAGTATGGCAGGATACCTTTTTATCAGAAAAAAATATTTTATTTATTTGAAAATGTTATATAGAGATGTAGAGAGAGAGAGAGAGAGAGAGAGAGAGAATCTTCTGTCTGCTGGTTCACTGCCCAAATGGCTACAATGGACAGAGCTGAGCTGATCTGAAGCCAGGAGCAAGGAGCTTTTTCTGGGTCTCCCACATGAGCAAAAGGGCCCAAGGACTTGGGCCATCCTCTACTGCTTTCCCAGGTGCATTAGCAGGAGGCTGGACTGGAAGTGGAGCAGCTGGAACTCTACCAGCTCTCATATGGGATGCCTGTATTTCAGGCCAGGGCTTTAACCTGATGTGCCACAGTGCTGGCTCCAACAGGTGACCTTTTACTCTCAATAATCTCTTCTTGCTATTGGCAGCAGTTTGTAATTTTTTGTTTATTTGCCTTCTTCTTAATCTATATTTTTAAAAAATTACAAAATGTTCCAGCACCCTGAGAACCTCCATCACAATGGCGTACAATCAGATGTTCATCCACAAAGTGTGGTGTAGATGCAAGGTGGAAAATGCAAGGTGAGTTGATTCATCTTTCTCAGGCTGTGGTTTCCATGGGCAACTTTTACAACCAACTGCCTTATTTGTTCCTCTTCCACAGAGTGGAACACATGTTAAGTCATCCTATTTAGCCAAAAGCCAGTGGCAGCACTTCAATATGTCATCAATCCAGGGCCAGCATTGTGGCACAAAGGAGTAAGTTGCCAACTGCAACAGCAGCATGCCTTATGGCACTGCTTTGAGACTCACCTCCTTCACTTCTCATCCAGCTCTTTGCTTGGAAAAGGAGCAAAGATTGCCCAAGAGTTTGGGTTCCTGCACCCACATGGGGGACTGGGACAGAGTTCCAGGGTCCTGGCTTCAGCCTGGCTAGCCCCAGCTATTGTGGCCATCTGGAAGTGAGCCAGCAGATGAAAGATAGAGATCTCTCTCTCTCCCTCTCTCTCTCTCTCTTCCTTTTACCTAAGCATACATTACATAAATAAATGAAAATGCATCAATATAGCAACTTTTTGAGGAAAAGTCTTCTGATTATTGCAGGTATTGTCTCAATGCATAAAAATATTCAGACACAAAAATTATAAACTGATTTATATTTATATTTCTCAACCACATACTTTTCAGAAAAAATTGTCTGCCATTCAGCATCAGGTATCAGTCTGAAAGCATTCATTAAAAAATCAAGTTATTTTACTAAACACAAAAACATCTAGTATAGGCTGCATATAAACCAGTGGCTTCCATGGGTATACACAGATTGATTTTTGTTAATTTACAGGGATCACTGCACTTCCCTGGCATGGAGCTGTCTGAAGAGTTTAAACACTGATTGGTGTGGCATTATTTCTGATATTTGCTTATTATCCAGAGTGCATTTATTAAATATCTATCTTGAACTCCACACTCTATAAATCTATTTCAAATATGTAGATATTTAATGGTACTTACACACTTACGAACTGAGCTAATCCTCCTAACTTCTCTCTGGAAAAGCTATGCCTTTGACATTGCTTTTTTTCACTCATATGGAAATGCATAATATGCTTCTGTATGGTACTTCAGAATTTATAAAAGGCTTTTCAGGTAAGATTTACATAACATCATGTGAAAGTGGCCAAAGGACACAGTCTTCTCATTACAGAGGGGAGAGGTATGAAGTCACTCTCTGAACAGTTACTCAGATTCTGTCAGTCAGGTTCAGAATCTTATTAGGTATCAGATACACATCTAGATTTTTTTCCCTACTGTCTCTGTCAGAATTCCCAGCCTATGAGTGAACTTTAGTCTGAATGAATGCTAATATTCAAGGTTCTAAGTGAAAAAATTACTGAGGTTTGTATTGGTGAGTAAAGCATGTGTCTAAACATTACATGTATTTAATAATAAGTATTGAATCACATGAAACTGAATATAAGATTATGCAAATTTTTAAGATGAAGAGCATATATTTAAAACCACATTCTTACATTTTGCAAACGTGTTGAAACAGCTTACTGGAGCATGTGTTTGGCATAGTGGTAAAGCCTTCCACATCCCAGTCAGAATGCCCAGGGCTCAAGCCCTAGCCCTGCTTCTGCTTCTGGCTTCCTGCTAACAGAACCCTGGGAGGCAGCAGCTGATGGCTCAAGTACTTGAGTCCCTGCCACCTGTGTGGGAGACCCACACTGAGTTCCTCGCTTCAGCCTGAACCAGCTCTGGTTGGTGCAGACATTTGAGGAATGAGCAGTAAATGGAAGGGCTCTCTCTGCCTTTCAAATAAACAAAAATAACTATACAGACCTTTTCTTAAGGTGTCTTGCTCACTTCTAAATGATTTCCCTTTTCACAGTAAAATACCTAACTGTCCTCTTTAGTAACAGTGCATGTTTTGCTCTCCATGTCCACTCCTGAGCTCCAAGTACTGGCAGCTCACCCTAGCAAACTGACTGGTTCCAATGTTCAAGTACTCATCTCCCATTCTCTTTTGGTGGGTCTACCGGAAAGAAAGGAGAGTATCTACAGTAATTAATATCTTACTGTTGCTCTTGCTGTCCACCTGCAGACCTGAAGGATGACCAGCTGAATACACACTGTGAAGTTCTGGACGTAGTTTCCAAACTTCAGTCACTTTGCAGCAGAGGGACTCTGTTCTCATCAATCACCTGAAAGCCTGCAGGAGTAGGGAGAAGCTGTGTTTGAAGAATTCACAAATACAGTGCATTGAAGCCAACCACTACCACCCCCACCACACCCCTACTTCAGGGTTCTGGCAAATCCCAAACCAGGAGTTTGGGACCAGCAGTGGTTCAGGAGGTGACCTCAACTCCTTACTCTGAACAGCTCCAAAGTGCCCGGTGCACCCAGCGGGAGCTCAGCGCCTCGACTTCCCGCCCTCCTGCCCTCCCCACCAGGAATTCGGCTCCCAGAGCCTCCAGGAAGCCTGCAACAGACCCGCAGACAGGAATGTGTGTCCAGAGCTAACCCAAAATACAGGCCCAGCTCAAGTGTCACTTCCCCACAAAGTCACTGTCTTCTACTCCCTCCCGGACGGGTGTAGGCCAGCACCCAGCACTCGCAGTTGCAGCATTTGTGGTTCACCCATTCTCCCTTGAGGGATGATGCCCCCGTGGGAACCCTGCTCCACCTGCGGGCAGGGCTGGGGGAAGAAGGGCTGAGCCAGCCTCCACCCTAGGAAAGTCCAGAGCCCCAGCGCCCTTGCCGGTCATGGGTTCTCCCTGAGTGTGCTCTGAGCCAAGGCCACAGCCATCAGCAGCTCTCTTGCTTCCAGAATCTGATGCTGGGCAGCTCAGGCTCAGCCCAGCAGGGGGCATCAGGCCAATCATTGCTGCCCTGGGGCAGGACTAGAGCTGCAAGACCCACCCCATGATAGGCTGGCTATGAAGGCAGTGGTCATTGGTGGGCAGCTAGTAGTTGCGGTGTGTGTGGGTGATGTGGGTGGTGTTAGGTTCTTGGCCGTCCCATTTTGTACCTTGTGGCTAGAATGCAGGTGGTGGCCCGAGAGTCAGGAGGGGCAGGAGAAGAAGAGAGAGACCTTGTGAGTGCAACTGTCCACCTCTCCCACCAGCCCTGCTGGCTGAGGCTTGCAGCATGTGCTGCAGTTGGGGAAGCAATGAAGGCTGAGTCTCAGCAGGAAAACCAAGTGCGTGGTGCTAATTTGCTCGCTGACGCAGCATCTATGTGGTCTGCATGGGCAGACAGGGGGAAGGGTTTGGTAGGAGGGTGCTGGAGGCACACTGGGCCCTTGTGCAGCAGGGGGGTGGTAGCTCATTGCCTCTTTCATCTCTCCATTCATGCAAGTCATTCATAAATCCCACATAGAGGAACAAGTGAGCAGGGGTCAGGAGCAGTGCTCTAATGTTTAGGCATTTTACTTTGTGGAGGGGGTTGTATCCTTGTCAGCCTACATTCAAAAAAGATACTCTGTCCCAGGAAAACAAGAAGACTAGGAGAGTCAGCATACCCAAATTGTTTCTTTTAATTTTAAAGACTCTCTTGTGTCCAACTGTGGTCACTATGTTAAAAGGAATATTTAGAAGACTGTGAACATTTTGAATGTTGAGCAAGGAGTTGCTCTCCTATGACATGGGTGAATCTATTGTAAGAACAATATGCATGAGTACATTCTTATAGAATATTTCTGCAGTGGTTTTTGAGTTCTTACAGATTTGAGTTTTATAAAATGATGCCAAATCATTATATTTACTTGTTTACTCAAGAGACACAAATATTTTTCTTTAAAGTGAAGAAACAAATTGTAAATGTTGAGAAGCAATTAATTTTGGGATGTGGTAATTTGCAATAACCAGTAAGGATGGCTAATATATATATATATACATATATATATGTACAAATTTAAAATGCAAACCAAGAAGTGAAAAATGTTTTTGTTACTTTAAAAATGAACGTTATAAATTCTCTCCTTAAACTATATTTCACCGGGTACGTGGCTCACAAGGCTAATCCTCCGCCTGCAGTGCTGGCACCCCAGGTTCTAGTCCCGGTTGCTCCTCTTCCAGTCCATCTCTCTGCTGTGGCCCAGGAGAGCAATGGAGGATGGCCCAAGTGCTTGGGCCCTGCACCCACATGGGAGATCGGGAGGCCATGGTGGCCATTTGGTGGGTGAACCAATGGAAGGAAGACCTTTCTCTCTGTCTCTCTCACTGTCTAACTCTGCCTGGCAAAAAATAAATAAATAAATAAATAAATAAATTTTGCCTTGTACACTCTCAGTTCTTATTCTGAAGATGTTAAAGTGTATCACATTTTTATTGAGAAGCAAAGAAAAATGTTCCACTTTAGAATATTAAAAACATACAATTTAAATTTTGCTGAACAGTTTGTAATAGTTGAATTTGTATTTTTAGGCATAAATGTGTTTTCTTCTTGATGTATTATGACAGATATATTATTTTCATGGTAGTGGAATGTATGAGGTAAATGATCCAACAGATTTGTTTTCATTAGATCAAACTTTCCATGGGGTACCTAAACTTAGAATGAGTTTGATATCACAACACTATTTACATTCTCTGTAAGAAAAATAAAGGACATTTGTCCCTAGATTTCAAATCACAGAATGAGATAGTCCAATTTATTTTTGGTTTTCCGTGATGTATTGCTGTGTTTTATAATACCATACATTCATGAAAAATAGATTTTTATTCAAAAGTTCACATTTGTGCCACTTTTTTTTCTGTAGGTCTAAAATTTTTCTAAAGGTCAATCTTTCTATAAAAAAGTTCATATGTGTTGCCTGATGTAATCAATTTCTTTTTTTCTAGATTTATTTTTATTTATTTGAAAGACAGAGTTATGTAGAGAGGTAGAGACAGAGAGAAAAGTCTTCAATCTGCTGGTTCACTTCCCAATTGGCTGCAAAAGCCGGAGCTGAGCTGATCTGAAGCCCGGAGCCAGGAGCTTTTCTCAGGTCTCCCACACAGGTGCAGGGGCCCAAGGACTTGAGCCATCCTCTGATGCTTTCCCAGGTGCATTAGCAAGGAGCCAGATCAGAAGTGGAGCAACTGGAACTCAAACCAGCACCCATATGGGATGCTGGCACCCTAGGTTGGGGTTTTAACATGCTGTGCCACAGCACTGGCCCCTGTAATCAATTTCTAAAGTGTATACACTGACAAGAAGAATTACACAAAGTACACTCATCTAACAAGGCATATCTTTGCTAAATTTAAAGACAATGGCTTTACCTGCTACACGTAATGCTAGCCTCAAGTATTTGCTTTGGAGCAATACTCATCTGCAGTTTTCATAGGTTTTATCAGAAAGTATCATTTGATAGTAAATCCTTTTAGTGAATATATGAAATAGATCAAACATTGAATTTGTGAAAAAAAATGGCTGCCATTCAGATCATGCCAAGTCTAAGGCTTTGCCACTTCATGATTATATATCCTTGGGCAAACCAGTTACTTACCTCTTCATGCCTCAGTTGCATTTTCTTTAAAGTTAAAATAACAGGAGCTACCTCCATTTTTCTGGAAACATAAAATTCAGGAAACATCACCTGGTATAAAATAAATGTTAGCAATTATTATTATTATCTATTCACATTTTCCTAAATAAAGGTATTTAAATATCTGTGCCTTTATGCTTAATGTTGTAGTGTACACATTTAGATACAACTCAAAATTTATTTGAAATTATATACATTCAAGTTTTGTAAAACTTCATATTTTGCTTGACATGGTAACTCAAACTAGATTCAATTCCTTTTAATTTGATGAGTGAGCCATTTCTTATCTAATTCCCTGGATAATGTAACTTATTCACTCATTTGTGCTTTGTGATGATACCTGCCTCTTTGTCAAAACAGTAACTAAACTGCATCCTTTTTGGTCAAAAATAAATCAATAGAGTAAATTGGTATTTAAAGAAAGGGACTATTCTTTGGCAGTAATCTTAAACTAGCACATTGATGCACTTTGGTAAGTGCATTGGAGACTTGCTGATTGTGTATGTACATTTGTGAATGTATGTATGGTACATGGGTATGTGTGTGTGTGTGTGTGTGTGTGTGCTCAATTTAAAGCTACAATAAAATTGTAGCATTATCCAAAGAAATAATTCTAGAAAATCATAGTTTGCAATGATTTTTGCTCTTTGGAGATTATGATGTTTAGATGATGCCTAAAGTTTCTGTGAATTTTTTTCAGAATTCTAGTAATATACAACACTGAAATTCATAAAGAAGGGGAAAATAGTTGGGTTCAAAGATATCATTAGACTACAGAACCAATCAGCCATAATTCAGGCCTCCAAATTAAACTACTTGTATGAGAAAATTTAAGTAGTTGTATTGATGTCACATATTGTTTGCAAACAAATGTATCTTTTTAAAAATTATTTATCTATTTACTTATTTATTTGAAAGCCAGAGTTACACAGAGAGAGAAGAAGAGGCAGAAAGGAGAGAGGGAGGTCTTCCATCTGCTGGTTCACTCCCCAATTGGCTGCAATGACTAGAGCTGCACCGACCCAAAGCCAGGAGCCAGGAGCATCTTCTGGGTCCCCCATGCGAGTTCTGGGGCTCATGGACTTGGACCATCTTCCAGTGCTTTCCCAGGCCTTAGCAGAGAGGTGGCTCAGAAATGGAGCAGCTGGGACTCAAACTGGCATCCATTTGGGATGCTAGCACTGCCAGGCTGCAGCTTTACCCGCTATGCCACAGTGCCAACCCCAAATGTATATTAACATTACTGTATTTGGTAAACACATAACATTAGTGTTGAAAGAATAAATAATTATAAACCTCAGTGAAGGCAATTTGTCATTAGGTAACAAAACCATGCAATGCATTCAACTGAATTCTAGTCCAGATATTTTTTCATAAAGAAATTTTAAACAAAATTATATTGATGCCAAAATATTCACAATAGAATGATTCCCTGAAGTGCAAACATATGGTAATCATTTACATTGGATGATTGCTTGATAAAATACATCGATAAATTTCATGTAGTCTATAATTTAATAAATCCTTTAAATTAATTGAATTAGTTTGAGGATATGCTTTGAAGAGTGTCTATAAAAAGTGTAGGGCAATAATTTATACTGACAATCATAACTTCCCCCACCCACCCATAACCCTCCTATTTCCTGCTCCCTCTCCCATCCCAGAAGATTACAAAATTGTATGAAGGACATTTGTACAGTAAACAAATATACTGATTTCCAATGCAATATTTGAATACTTGAAGCAGGAAGGCTAAGTACTTCTTAGCCAAAATAACATGTTTTGTCCAGTGTAAAACCCATTTGCCATCCCAATACACAAAGGGATTTGGGGCAAGAAGGAAAAAAGAAGTCCACACATGCAGAAATTTTAAGCAAAACAAAATAGAGAATGTATTTAGTTTCATGTAAATCACACGAGAATTAATAGTATTCTACCAATTTCCAACAAATATTTTAACTTTAATGATGAATGAATTTTCAGTTAAATAGCAGGAAACTTCTACCCTCTCCCATAAAACTGAAAGAGAAACTTTTTAAAAGTAAAAACTGATGAAAGAATTCTGTAATACATGTTAATGTTAAGTAGCGCAGCAGAGTTTATTTAGAAATACAAACACACACACAGAAAATAAATACATTAAAATCTTACTGAATAGTCCAGTAATAGTTCAGGATCCAATATGTGTGCAAAAGATTCTGGATTTCCCAGTCACTTTGTATAGGAAATGATGTGCTTTGCTATGTAGCATGTAACTTTAGATTCCTGAACACCTCCACTTTGCTTCTTACCCTGAGTCCCAGCAAATACAGGAACACAGCTGTTGAGTCATTTATTTTCTGGATTTGGGAATATCAAAGAATTAATGAGTATAGAAAGTTGTACAGCAAAAACCAAGAATATCCAAGGGAGTTCAGGAAAATCAATTGAACAAGTCAAAATACTATGAATGTATACTGAATGCTCTGTTTTTAATATGCCTTACTTACCTAAAAAGACATGAGGGCTATTGCTCTCTCTCTTAATACAACTAAGGAGAAGATATCACCAATGCTCAAGAAAAATGAATACACAGCAGAGCTAATACAAAATCCCAAAAATCCAAAACAGAAAAACTGGATATGCACTCTTTACACATACAATGAAGTGGCAATGAAGTAGAACAAATCTAAAATTAGAAAAAAATCTTTTTTTAAAGATTTATTTATTTATTTTAAAGTCAGAATTACACAGAGAGAGGCAGAGAAGAGAGAGGGGTCTTCCATCCACTGGTTCACTCCCCAGTTGGCTGCAATGGCTAGAGTTGCACCGATCCAAAGCCAGTAGCAAGGAGCTTCTTCCAGGTCTCCCACATGGGTGCAGGGGCCAAGGACTTGGGCCATCTTCTACTGCTTTCCCAGGCTATAGCAGAGATCTGGATCCATATGAGATGCCAGCACTGCAAGTGGTGGCTCTACCCACTACGCCACACCGCTGGCCCCAAAAATTCTTGTCAAATTAAGAACATTTAACCTTTGTTTTAGAATGAATTATTAAAATATCTAAACTGGGGGAATACATAATTTCTTTCTTTAGAAATCAGAAGAGAAAAAGAACACTTCAAGGCTACTGTGACACCACACAGAAGGAATGGAGAATCATGACCTCAATTAGCCTAGGGACAGAATAAAAGGGAGGGAAATAGGAACAACAGAATTAAGATGAATAAGCTTTGACAGCTGAGAGAATCTGAATGTAAAGAAAAGGCATCCAGTTAACTGAACCAATAGAGATAAGTCTGAGAGGAAAAAACATTGTTAAGACATATTAATGGGGCCAGAGCTGTGGCTTAGTAAAGTCAAAAAAAATCTAAAATTTGTTTTTAAATTATATAATTAAAAAAGATAAAAAAGATGTTCAATCTTAAGTCTCTACAGCATAAGATATACATCAATTTTCCCAGGTTCTATTTGCATTAATTAACAAAGTTTCATGGGTATAATCACTAGAGTGGCTCCAATAAGTCTTTTTATAAAAATTATTTTTTAGTTTGACAGGCAGAGTGGACAGTGAGAGAGAGAGACAGAGAGGAAGGTCTTCCTTTTTCTGTTGGTTTACCCCCCAGTGGCCGCTGCGGCCAGTGTGCTGCGGCCGGCACACTGCGCTGATCCAAAAGCAGGAGCGGGGTGCTTCCTCCTGATCTCCCATGCAGGTGCAGGGCCCAAGCACTTGGGCCATCCTCCACTGCACTCCTGGGCCATAGCAGAGAGCTGGACTGGAAGAGGAGCAACTGGGACAGAATCTGGTGCTCCCACCAGGACTAGAACTCGGTGTGCCTACACCGCAGGTGGAGGATTAGCCTATTGAGCCATGGCGCCTGTCTCCAATAAGTCTTAACCTGGGATGCAACTAAATTTAACAAGGATACTCAATAGGAATTTTAGAAGAATTCCCAAAATATGTTATCTGAATAAAAATAAGTACTTTACTTGGTACATCTCATATTAACTATACTATTGTCTAAATTTCCAATTGTCAGGTGTACTAAAAAAATCCCAGAAGCAGCACAGTAGGTCCAACATGATGAAGAATAAAATAAAGATTTTCAGTTACAACTTGCCTAGAGAAAATGAGAATTCACAGATCCCAGATTAAAATAGCCAAGAAGGCCCAATAAAAGAAAACTCAATGTATTCATATACTAACATTTATTACCTCAGATTTATTTAACAAAAAGGTGATTATTCCAGCTATATCCCATTAGGTAGCCCAATTTTACCTGCTAAATCCATTAAAAGAAAAAAGCACCTCATGATATGCTACTAAAATCATATTTCTATATGAAATCCACCATGTCCCCTGTACCTTATATTTAATGTTAACAGATCTGATGAAAATCAATAGATAAATGATGTGTCTTAACCAAGTGTGCAAATGCATTTTGCTCCAAGTTTTTCCAAAAACCCCTCAGTTTAAGTTTGCCTTCACCTTGAAAAGACACTTCTGAGGTTTACAAATCAGTCCAGCTTCTTTGGGCCTCCCTCCAATGAAAGGGCTAAAATCCATCAAAATAAACTCTAGGGACTGTCCTTGTGCTCCCAGTGACTTTTTCACTCTAAGGGCTCACAAACCTTCTAAATTCTTTAGATCACCTGTGATGTCCATTAGTTCTCAAAGACTATGATGCAAGTAATTTCCCCTCTTGGAACCTTGTTATTAACTGTGTTGTATGAGAAATGAAGTCTCCTACACACCTTGTGCTTATGATTCTCCAAACCATGTTGCCTGCTAGGACTTTGGCCATGAATATAGGACAGCAATACCTGAACATGATTACTGAGATCTCCTTAATAAAGGATAGACTGGGGCCAGCACTGTGGTGCAGTGGTGTAATCCTTTACCTGCAATGCTGGCACCCCATATGAGCACCAGTTCTAGTCCCCATTTCTCCTTTTCCCATCCAGCTCTCTGCAATAGCCTGGGAAAGCAGTAGAAGCTGTTCCAAGTGCTTTGGTCCCTGCCAAAATATGGGAGACCTGGAAGCTCCTAGCTCAGATTGGCCCAGCTGCAGACATTGCAGTCATTAGGGGAGTAAATGAGCATATGGAAGACCTTTCTCTCTGTCTCTTCTTCTCACTCTCTGTAAGTAAACCTGTCAACTACATAAATAAATTCTTTATATATATATTTACATTTATTTATATATTTATGTATATAAATATATTCATATATAAAATATATTATAATTTATCATACAATATATTATATAATATATAATTATAAACAGATAATATTATATAATTTATTATATGTATTATATATATATATATATATATATTATTGAGATGACTTCAATAGCCAGAGTGTGGCCAGGTTGAAACCAGGAGCTTTTCCTCTGATGTGTGTCCCAGGAACCCAGGTACTCGGAGCATCTTTCACTGCTTTTTCAATCCATTGGTAAGGAGCTGGATCAGAAATAATTATTTATATATAAATAACAAATTCATATATAATAATTATATACAATTATATATTTATAATAATTATATGCAATTCTATATTATGTATAGAAATATATAATATAATATATAATATAATATATATTATAATATATAAATATATATATGATGGACCAAAATATGGTATTCTCCATTTGGCAGAAGGGACAGGCTCCAATATCTACTGTCTATGACAGTATGTCAGCATAATGCAGGAGGTAACCCCTCTACCAAATAAGAAAAGCTATTTCAGTTCAGCTGGACATCATTCTGCTGACTGTTGACCTTATTACTGTTAGTCTGGATGCTTTCATTGGTTGCAATCCAGAGACCCAATTTTCCCATAGATATAAACATCAGCAAACATGAAAATTTGGTAAGAAAAGCTTAAACTGAGAGTTATGATTAATAACTATTTTAACAAAATTTCTCAGAACCCATCTAATCCAAACCTTGGACAATTGGAAGACATTGTACTTGGCCCACCCATAATCAAAATGGATTCTAAATCCTTCAACTGCAAGGAGAGTATCATAGACATTAATGCTCCAAACGGATCCAGTTCTCTGCTAATGTGTCTGGAAAAGCAGCACAGGGTGACTCAAATATTGGGGCTCCTGCACCCTTGTGAGAGACCTGGAAGAAGCCCCTGGCTCCTGATATCAGTCTGGCCTAGCCGCAGTCATTGCAGCCATTTGAGGAGTGAACAAACCAGGAGGAAGATCAATCTCTCCCATTCTCTCTATCTAGTGCTGCCTTTCAAATTCATAAAAGGATCTTTAAGAAAATAGATCACTTCAATAAATTTGCCATTGCTCAGTCATGATGACTTTTACTACCTTCAGTTCTTTTTCAAAAGATTTATTTATTGGAAAGGCAGATAGAGGAGCTGGTGGTTGTGGTGCAGTGGACAAAGCTGCTATCTGTTACATTGGCATCCTGTATGTGCACCAGTTCAAGTACCAGCTATTCCATTTCTGATCCAGCTCCTTACCAATGGACTGAAAAAGCAGGGAAAGATGGCCCAAGTGCCTGGGATGCTGCCACGCACATTGCAGGAAAAGCTCCTTGCTGCCATGCACATCGGAGGGAAAGCTCCTGGCTTCAACCTGGCCACACTCTGGCTATTAAAGTCATCTCAAAAATGAATTAGGTGGTGGAAGATTTCTGTCTCTCCCTCTCTCTGTAACTCTTTCAAGTAAGTAATTAAATATTTTAATATGATAAAAAAGGCAGAGACACACAGAGACAAAGAGAGAAGGAAAGAGAAGCAGAGAGATCTCCCATCTGCTGGTTCACTTTCTATATGGCTACCACTGTGCAAGACCAGGTTCTCATGTCCCCATTGAGGTTACAGTTCTCCAATTTGACGACAGGAATGAAAGAATTTGAGCTATTATACATTGCTTCCCAGGGATATTAACATGAAGCTGATTTGGAAGTGTAGTACCCAAAACTCAGATTAGCACTGCAATATAGGCTGTGGGCATCTGTTGTGACTGCTAACAAATTGGAAATCCTAGAGTAAAAATCAACATATTCCTGGACATACACAATATACCAAAATTGAGTCATGAAGACACATAGAAAAGCTAAACAAACCAAAAACCAAGACAGAGATTGGATGAGTAATAAAGACCCTCCCAACAAGCAAAAGTCCAGGATCAGACAGCCTCGCTATTGAATTCTACAGGACTTTTAAAGAACTAATGCTTCTCAAACTATTCAACACAATTGAAAGAGAGACAATCCTCTCAAACTCCTTCTATTAATCCTGCATCACCTTAATTCTTTAACTAGAAAAGATACAGTTGAGAGAGAGTACTATAGAAAAATATCCCTGATGGGGGCCAGTGCCATAGCACACTGGGTTGATCCTCCACCCGTGGAGACGGCATCCCATATGGGTGCCAGTTCTGGTCCCGGTTGCTGCTATTCCAGTCCAGCTTTCTGCACTGGACTGGGAGGGCAGTGGAGAATGGCCCAAGTGCCTGGGTCCCTGCACCCGCATGGGTGACCAGGGAGATGCTCCTGACTCTGGCTTCCGATTGGACCAGCACTACCTGTTGGGCCATATGGAGCATAAACAAGCAGATAAAATACTTCTGTCTCTCTGCCTCTGCCTCTCCATCTCTGTAACTCAATCTTTCAAATAAATAATTCTTTTGAAAAGGTCAACAAACAATAAAGGCTGGTGGAGAGGGAGAGAAAAAGGTACCCTAACCCACTGTTGGTGGGAATGAAGCTAGTGCAACCATTATGGAAGGCAGTATCAAAGTTCCTCAGAAATCTGAAAACAAACATACCATGTGATCCTGCCATCTGACTACTGGGAATTTATCTGCATGAAATGAAATAGAATATGCACAGGCATGAGTTATCTGTACCCTCATGTTTATTACAGCTCAATTCACAATAGCTAACATGGAATCAACCCAGATGTCCATCAACTGGTGACTGGAACAAAAATATGAGCTATATATACAGTGTAAAATACTATTCAACCATAATTGAGAATGAAATCCCATCTTCTGTAACTAAATGGATGAACTGGAAACAAGTATGCTTCATGAAAGAAGCCAGTCCCCAAAAGACAAATACCATATGTTTTCTCTGACTGGTGGTAATTAATATATAGACAACAAAAAGCAGCATATGAGTTAAATTGACATTTTGAGATTTGAGTATTGTTCATAGCACTTTTCTGTACTCTTTGATAGAGTACACAACATATACTCATTGATATTTCTGCTACTACTTGCTGAATTCTTTATTTTGTAGAGGGTTAAAGCTTGTGATTCTAAAATAAAATCAAAGCATGCAGCTGTCAAAATTAAAAGAAAATAAAACAAGAAGGAGGGAGTTGGAAATATGAGAACAAGGGAAGATAGGATAGGATGTTATCAGTTTGCTCTTCAATCTGTATATATAAATTACATGAAATTTGTTCACTTAATATGCATTTAAAAATATAAACTTAACACTGGAAGAAAAAGACCTGAGATCAGTGTTTTCTGGATTACCACTAATAAAATTTAGTCTTCATTTATGTCTGACCATATTTAATTTCTTATTTATTTATTTTATAAGAAAATTAACATCACCATTCCTAACAAGTCCATCCTGCTTCATGCATATCTATCAGTTCCCACTATGCTAATAATTTCTCATGAACTTAAATCCATATCATCTTAAAAAGATGCAATGTGGGGCTGGCGCTGTGGCATAGCAGATAAAGTTGTTGCCTGCAGTGCTGGCAAGCCATGTGGGTGCCAGTTCAAGTCGTGGCTGCTCCACTTCTGAACCAGCTCTCTGCTATGGCCTGGGAAAGCATTAGAAGGTGGCCCAAGTCCTTGGGGCCTTGCACACATGTGAAAGACCCTGAAGAAGCTCCTGGCTTCAGATTGACACAGACCAGTCATTGCGGCCAACTGGGAGTAAACCAGCTGATGGAAGACCTCTCTGTCTCTGTCTGTCTCTCTCTCTCTCTCTACCTCTCCTCTATTTGTGCAACTCTTTCAAATAAATAAATTAATATTTAAGAAAAAAGCCTGATTCATGTTATTATTTATGTGTTTTAGAGGCTTTGCAGATGTTGATTACATGTGCCATGAAAACCCATTAAAATGCAAATCCTATAAGAGGCAACTCCATGTGCACTAAACTGGTAAAATCCAGTGCATGTGTTGAGAAAAACACACTAGCAATACATTTCAAAAAGCTGTGAAATATTATAAGTGGCTGTCAAAAGCTAAAAATCTGACAATGACTCATTATGTCATTTATTTATATATAATGCTGAGAAAATCAGAAGTATTTGTTAAAACTTCTGCTAAAGGCCGGCGCCGCGGCTCAATAGGCTAATCCTCCGCCTAGCGGCGCCGGCACACCGGGTTCTAGTCCCGGTCGGGGCGCCGGATTCTGTCCCGGTTGCCCCTCTTCCAGGCCAGCCCTCTGCTGTGGCCAGGGAGTGCAGTGGAGGATGGCCCAGGTGCTTGGGCCCTGCACCCCATGGGAGACCAGGAAAAGCACCTGGATCCTGGCTC
Organism: Oryctolagus cuniculus; assembly: GCF_964237555.1. Classification (NCBI taxonomy): domain Eukaryota; kingdom Metazoa; phylum Chordata; class Mammalia; order Lagomorpha; family Leporidae; genus Oryctolagus; species Oryctolagus cuniculus. Next base: position 35,942 of record NW_027208330.1, read on the forward strand.
CTGCCATCGGATCAGCGCGGTGCGCCGGCCGCAGCGCGCCAGCCGCGGCGGCCATTGGAGGGTGAACCAACGGCAAAGGAAGACCTTTCTCTCTGTCTCTCTCTCTCACTGTCCACTCTGCCTGTCAAAAAAAAAAAAAAAAAAAAAAAAAAAAAAAAAAAAAAAAAAAAAAAGAAAAAAACTTCTGCTAAAATGCACTTGATTTATAATTTTTAAATGCATCTTTCCTAGATGTAATGCAATCCTGTACTACTTTAGAGTATCAGAAATTTAAAATGTTGGACTGGTGCTGTGGTGGAGCAGGTTAACACCCTGGACTGAAGTGCCAGCATCCCATATGGGGGCCGGTTCAATACTCAGCTGCTCCACTTCTGATCCTGCTCTCTGCTATGGCCTGGCAAAGTAGTAGAAGATGGCCCAAGTCTTTGGGCCCCTGTACCCATCTGGGAGACTGGGAACTAGCTCCTGGCTCCTGGCTTCAGATCAGCACAGCTCTGGCAGTTGCAATCAATTAGGGAGTGAACACCAGATGGAAGACCTCTCTCTTTCTCTCTGTCTATCCTCTCTGTCTGTAACTCGACTTGTACATAAATAAATAAATCTTTAAAACAATTAAGAAATTTAACATGTGAAAGGTTTTTAAAAATGTATTTCTTTATTGTGAGGCAGAGTTACAGATATAGAGAGGAAGAGATAGAGAGGTCTTCTATCAACTGGTTCACCCCTAAATGGCCAGAATGGCTGGAGCTGGGCCGATCTGAAGCCAGGTGCCAGAAGCCAGGAGTCAGCAGCTTCCTCCAGGTCTCTCACATGGGTGCAGGGGCCCAAGAACTCAGGGCATATTGCACTGCTTTCCTAGGCCATTAGTAAAGAGCTGGATTGGAAGTGCAGGAGCAGGGACTCAAACTGGTGCCCATGTGGGATGCTGGTGCTGCAGGTGGATGCTTAATCTACTATGCCACAGAGTGGGCCCAGTGAATGGTTTTAGGAAGACATCTTTCATGTAGACTAGGCTGCAATATTGCAAGGTAAGGTTTAGCTTTTATTCCCACACATCAGTATTCATCTTTTAGCAACTATAAATACTGAATATCATACATTTAGACATAAATATAGGTAACTGCAGATTTTGTTGTCATTCTTTCTAATTCTCTTTTTAATGTCTGCTAATAGGTCATCTTATGGATTATTATATTGATGTTACCCATACACAAGCATCAGGCATTTCCACTGTTGAATGTGTTTATGAGTACAGGTAGATTTGTGTGTACATGAATGCACATTTGATGGAGATAGCACTGACAGTAATACTGTGAGAAATCCTAACGCTGATTCCAAACTTTCTGTCCTCCGCAGAGATGGCTGTCATTGAAGTAGACCACAGGGCCCCTTTTGCTGTTATGGACTGAAATGTGCCTCCCTAAAACTCTAACACGGAAGTGCTAACCAGCAACATGACTCTACCTGAAGAAAGTGCTTTTAAGCAGATCAAATGGTAGATGTGTCTGTCACATCGGAGAAAGGCTTCTGGAAAAATCGAGCCTATTTAAGCACCTTGATCTGATATTTTCAAGCTCTACAACTCTGAGAAGTAAAATTCCATGATTTAAATCATATTCTCTGTGGTATTTTCTTAGCAAATTAATATATCCTCATTTCTGCCAGCATTTTCTATTGTCATCCAGAAGGTCCTAGTGATTAGCAGAGAAATATAGAAACTAAAAACTGTGATTTTAGATTACCAAGTATCTACTAACACAAAAAGATCCCAGAAGCCACCTACTACCATCGTCCAGGACCCAGAAAAAAAACAGGAAGGAGTCAAGTTGCAGGGCAGTAGAAAAAAGTGAATAATGAAAGATCACAGCAGAAGTAAATAAGGAAGGGTTTGGTGCTGTGGTGTACTGGGTTAAAGCCTTGACCTGCTGTGCATGCATCCCATATGTTGCTGCTAGGAGACCAGGTGCTCCACTTCCAATCCAGCTCCCTACTAATGCACCTGGGAAATTGGTGGAAGATGGACCATGTTCTACGGTGCTGGCACCCACATGAGAGACTTGGAAGAAGCATCTGGCCTTTCCAATAAATAAATAAATCTTAAAAATATAGAAACAGTGTTAGCACTGTTGGAAAACAGACTCATAGTTCAATGTAAAAGTATAGGCAGCTGAAATAAACCGACTTTTCTACAGGCAACTCCTATTTAACAAAGGAAAGAAAACAAACAGGAGAAAGAAGAACCCCTTTAGCATATGGTTTAAAGGAAAGTGATTATACATATGTAGAAGCCTGAAAATATACCCAAAACCTCATACACTATGTAAAAGCAACTCAAGGTGAATTAAAAGTCTAAATATAAAGCCAGAAACTAAGTAAACATATGAGAAACTATAAAACATAAGCATAGATAACAGTTTTGGGTAAGATTCCAAAAGCACAAGTAACAAAAATAAAATATAGAAATTTGAGCATATCATATTAAGATACATCTTCACAACAAAGTATTCAACAGAGTAAAGATACAATGGACAGAATGGCAGGAAACATTGAAAACTCTGACTATGACAAAAGATTGATAGCCATAACATACATATATTGAACTGGGAAAATCTCCAAATAAGAAGCAAAATGTACAGCTAAGAAATGGGCAAGGATCAGAACAGATGTTTCTCAGAAGAAGAAATCTCAATGGTCAAGACATAGATGAACATGCCCAATATCACTAGCCATTAGGGAAATGTAAATCAAAACCAATAGCAGACTCCATCTGTGGGAGAAGACAATGCTTGGGTTTTCATTTGTGCAACAAGTGGGTTTAGAGGACCCTGTTCACCATAAGAGGGCAGAGTCTACATGGAAGTAAGGAAACCTTAATGTTTTCCTAATGGGCTTGTTAAATTCTTGACCAGTGCCTATTACCTTTGCCGCAAACTTTCCAGTCTCACTACTTTCCTGCTTCTTCCTCTTCTCTGTGGCTTGCAAAAACAGTGTACCTTCTATATATGGAGGATACTTTTGTTTTGTTTTATTCCTTCTGTCTCATGATGTTCCTCTAAGAAATCACAACCCTCCAAGTATTCATTAATTTATGCAGTCTGCAGTTTTCATGGGCTACTACATGGCAAAGTACTAGGTTAAAGGAAAGGTATAGGTCAGGAACTGAGCAAAGTTCACAATGATGAAGCCATTGGGGAAATGAACCTGATGGAAGACCTCTCTCTCTCTCTCTCTCTCTGCCTCTCCTTCTCTCTCTGTGTAACTCTGATTTTCAAATAAATAAATAAATCTTTAAAAACTAACAAAATATACTAATAACCTGGTGGCAACACCTTTCTATCAGAACATGTGAAGCACTCAAACACAGTTTGTCCCAGAAAGTCAACCATAGGGCATATCTTCTACTGCACTTGTGGACATCTCTGAGGGGGGTAAGGGGCACTTATTTCTTCCCCTCTTCTTTCTTAGCACTCTCACAGTTATAACTTCTATCGATGCTTCCAAAGACCAGTCTCTATGAAATTGTAGAACTAATATCCTCCTATGTCAAAAGTGTCATGGGTTTAAACACAGAACCCAAAATAAGATAAGTAACTGGCCTTCTTAATTACACAGTGTGGAATGTAAGATTCTCAGTGGAGCACTGGGTAATATAAAGTGCTGGGCAGAGAAAAACTGTTACTTATCTGTATTTATGATGCTGTAATTCTCCTCTTTATGCAAACTCAGATTAAAAGAGCTCCCGTTAGTGGGCAGCACTGTTGCATAGTGGGTAAAGCTACTGCCTGCCTTGTCAGCATCCTATATGGGTGCCGGTTGGGATCCTGGCTGCTGCACTTCCCATCCAGCTCTCTGCTGTGGACTGGGAAAACAGTAGAAGTTGGCCCAAATCCCTCATCTCCTGCACCCACCTATGAGACCTGGACAAAGTTCTGCCTTTCAAATAAAAAAATAATTATTTAAAAAAACAGCTTCATCTCAGAAGGAGCTCCTGGCTACTGGCTCCAAATTGGCATACCTCCAGCTATTGCTGCCAATTGGGGAATGAACCATCGGATGGAAGACCTCTCTCTCTTTCTCTCTCTCTCTCTCTCCTCTCTGTGTAACTCTTTCAAATGAATAAATAAATCTTTAAAAAAGTAGCTCCAGTTATTGACAACACAGTAGACTTGCATTAATTTTGGTTCCCTTCTCACTTTGCAAAGGGATCAGTGGCAGGTCAAAACAGTTGACAGCCTTGCTAACAGGAGAAGAGATAGCTGAAGACAGAAAATGAAAAGCAGCCAAATACATCATCAAAGAAAGAGAAGTGGACCCCATCCAACACAAGCCTTTAAAAGTGGATGCTCACAATTAATGTGTGAAACAGCTGCCCACTGAAATCTTGTCTAGGGAGGGAAGATGTCCTAAGTTCTGCTTTTGTAAACTCCAGTCATAAATCTGTCCTAATAAATCTGTCCCTGGCATCTCTTTTACAAACATACTGGACCCACTGACCATTGGAAATGTGGTTCTAATCATGTAGGCTGCCATTTAAACCCACCAATGCTGTAACAGCTAAGAAACTTGAATTTGATGCTCAATTCTCAGGAAATCATTCCAGCTGAGCCTAGGGCCATTAATAGAAACTCCTTGGATCCTCCACTGTCTCTGTGCCTGTTTTAAAGAAGGGAGATTTCCCACCCCATGTTTCTGGAACAGCTTCAAATTCCACATTGGAAAAATTTGATAATTAATACTTGAGAGGGATCAACACACAAAGCAGCTATTCACGCTTCACACTGCTCCCCACCAGGAAGATGAGGTGCAGGATGAGAGCAGTGGGGCAGATCCTAGACAGATCCTCCTGCCCACCCCTCTGCTGCCCCAGGCTCCCTCCTGAGGGCCATCCAGCCCCACCCTGCAGGAACCAGCCCAGGAAACATCAAGAGACAAGGCAGACTGCATTCTGAGACCACCCACAGTGGGAACCCGGCTTATTTAACTGTGGAGATCAGGAGTCTTTCTGCCTTCCTTCCCTGTGAGTGCAGGTTCCCAGAACGCTGCCCCCTCTCTCCTGTAACCACTAAATAAAGCACATTAGGGACAGTTTAGGTGAGGTACTGCAGGAGAGAGTCCGGGCACTTTGAGCCTGGGAAATAGAGGTGGGAGACAGAGCAGCCCGGGTCCCAGCCCTGACCTCGGGAGAAGCTGCCAGGATCGCTGGCACACTTCTCCCACATGTGTCTCCGCCCCTTCCTGCATGCCAAACCTGCAGCAGAAAGTCCCTGGAGCAGGTACCCTTTCTTCCAGATACACGGGGAGTGAAATTGGGAGTGTGGGGAAGAGAGTCCCTGGCATGTGGGACCCACAGTTGGTGGATGAAGAGGGAAGAAGCAGCAGGAGGCAGGCTCAGGGTGAGCACTCGGAAACTGCCTGGGATCGCACGTGCAGAGCAGGAGTTGCAGTAAATGCCAGAGAAGGAGCAGCATAGCCCCCAGGGTTGACACTGATCAAGGAATGAACTCCCCTGGTCCAACTCTGAGCCCCAGGGACAGGCAGTGGCAGGTGCATGCCCACAGGTATTTGGAAAGCAGAATACCTCGGAGCTACTGGGAACTCTGGGAAATGGAGTCCAGGCTGCAGCATCCCTAGAGACACCAGCTGTTCCTCCGAAAAGCTGCAGTCAGGGGTGGGTGCCCACAACCAGAGGGCATTTGCTTTTGCTAAGTCCCTCCTTCCTTTCCTTCACACATCAAAATCTCAGGGATCAGTTGCTGTTCCTTTCCTGCATCAAATCTGAAAGAGTGACACTCACTTCTGCTAACTGACCCCAAATCCTGGCTCCCTCATAACCTCTGTCTCTTCCAGAAAAATCTTATTTACTACTTTGGCCCTAGAAATCATAAATGACTATGATAGAATGTAACTTTTAACAGAGGTGTAGAAGGCATGGTTTAATATCCAGTTTTGAGAATACAATTTTCATTTGTGTTTTATTGATGTTTATACTTCTTTTAAGATTCATTTTTTTATTTAGAAGTCAGAGTTACAGAGAAGGAGAGGCACAGAGAGAGAGAGAGAGAGAGAGAGGTGTTTTCCATCTGCTGGTTCACTCCCCAAATGGCAGCAGCACCACAGCGCCGACCCCTTATAGTTCTTTTCAAATCATTTTACACTGTCTTTTTATTCATCTAGTACAGAGAGAGAAGAATGGACACAGAGCTAACTCTGTCCAAAATCTTGCTTGTATTGCATCAGAATACAAAATTTGGGAAGGAAGAAGGCAAAACTGACTCACACCCAGAAAACATGTAGGAAATTGCCACTCAAGAAACCAAAAGTCAGCTGAGGCACCCAAAACAAGGACAGCAAGCCAGAATTGGAGCAAGCCAAGAGCTGTGCCCTGATTGAAAAAGACCATTCCTCTTGTGCCCTGAACGCAATATTGCCGCCTCAAAAGAAAAGCTCACATCAGAAAATTCATTACAAACCATGATACATAAGAAAAAAGAGAAAAAAACCAAATAAATGCAAGAATCCATAATGATATTGGGCTTGATTTAGTCGCAGGGAAACCGGCCGTTCCCGGATTCATTCACCCCTCCAGCTGACTGCCTGTGGAATTCTGACTGAATTAACCTGAAAATCACAGTGAAACTCAATTTGGAGGCAATTAATATCTGTCACCTCAGCCAAAGTGTTCCATTGTATTTTCCAAAACACAAAAACTCACCTTGGTCATGTTACCTCTAAATTTCTAAGCTTCAAATGCCTATTAGTTGTCTTTTTTAATTCATAATGGCTACTCTGTCCAAACTCTTGTTTGTATGGTGTCAGAATACAAAATTTGGGAAGGAAGAAGGCAAAACCAACTCAGACCCAGAAAACATTTAGGAAATTGCCACTCAAGAAACCAAAAGTCAGCTGAGGCACCCAAAACAATGACAGCAAGCCAGAAGTGGAGCAAGCCAACAGCTGTGCCCTGTTTGAAAAAGACCATTCCTCCGGTGCCCTGAACTCTATATTGCCGCCTCAAAACCAAAGCTCACATCAGAAAATTCATTACAAACCATGATAAATAAGGGAAATGTGGAAAAACCAAAAAAATGCAAGAGTCCTTTGTAATATTTGACTGGATTTAGACACAAGGAAACTGGCTGTTTCCAGATTCGTCCCCCTTCCACAGACTGACTTTGGAATCTGATTGAATTCATCTCAAAATCGCACTCACACTCAATTTGGAGGGTATTAGTATCTGTCCCCTCAGCAGAAGGGTTCCATTTCATTTTCCAAAACACAGAAACTCATCTTGGTCGTGTTGCCTGTAGATTTCTAATCCTGAAAGGCCAATTTGCTGTGTTTTTTTCTTCTTTCCTAACGGCTACTCTGTCCAAAATCTTGCTTCTATTGCATCAGAATACAAAATTTGGGAATAAGAAGGCAAAACTGACTCAGACCCAGAAAATATGTAGGAAATTGCCACTCAAGAAACCACAAATCAGCTGAGGCACCCAAAACAATGACAGGAAGCCAGAATTGGTGCAAGCCAACAGCTGTGCCCTGTTTGAAAAAGACCATTCCTCTTGTGCCCTGAACTCAATATTGCCACCTCAAAACCAAAGCTCACATCACAAAATTCATTACAAACTATGATAAATAAGGGAAATGTGAAAAAGCCAAAGAAATGCAAGAGTCCTTTGTGATATTTGGCTGGATTTAGACACAAGGAAACTGGCTCGTTCCAGATTCATTGCCCCCTTCCACAGACTGACTTTGGAATTCTGAGTGAATTGACCTCAAAATGGCACTCACACTCAATTTTTAGGGAGTTAGAATCTGTCCCCTCAGGAAAAGGGTTCCATGTCATTTCCCAAACACAGAAACTCATCTTGGTCGTGTTGCCTGTAGATTTCTACTCCCGAAAGGGCAATTTGCTCTGTTTTTTTTTTTTTTTCTTTCCTAATGACTACTCTGTCCAAAATCTTGCTTGTATTACATCAGAATACAAAATTTGAGAATAAGAAGGCAAAACCGATTCAGACCCAGAAAATATTTAGGAAATTGCCACTCAAGAAATCACAAATCAGCTGAGGCACCCAAAACAATGACAGCAAGCCAGAATTGGAGCAAGCCAACAGCTGTGCCCTGTTTGAAAAAGACCAATTCTCTTGTGCCCTGAACTCAAAATAGCAGGCTCAAAACCAAAGGTCACATCAGAAAATTCATTACAAACCATGATACATAAGAAAAATGAGAAAAAAGCCAAAGAAATGCAAGAATCCATAATGATATTGGGCTTGATTTAGTCGCAAGGAAACTGGCCGTTCCCGGATTCATCCACCCCTCCAGCTGACTGCCTGTGGAATTCTGACTGAATTAACCTGAAAATCACAGTGAAACTCAATTTGGAGGCAATTAATATCTGTCACCTCAGCCAAAGTGTTCCATTTGATTTTCCAAAACACAAAAACTCACCTTGGTCGTATTACCTATAGATGTCTAAGTTTCAAAAGCCTATTTGTTGTGTTTTTTTATTTCATAATGGTTACTCTGACAAACTCTTGTTTGTATGGCATCAGAATACAAAATTTGGGAAGATAGACGGCAAATCCAACTCAGACCCAGAAAACATTTAGGAAATTGCCGCTCAAGACACCACAAATCGGCTGAGGCACCCAAAATAATGACAGTAAGCCAGAATTGAAGCAGGCCAACAGCTGTGCCCTGTTTGAAAAAGACCATTCCTCTTGTGCCCTGAACTCAATATGCCAGCCTCAAAACCAAAGCTGACATCAAAAAATTCATGAGAAACCATGATAAATAAGAAAAATGAGAAAAAAGCCAAAGAAATGCAAGGATTCATAATGATATTGGGCTTGATTTAGTCACAAGGAAACCGGCTGTTCCCGGATTCATCCACCCCTCCAGCTGACTGCCTGTGGAATTCTGACTGAATTAACCTGAAAATCACAGTGAAACTCAGTTTGGAGGCAATTAATATCTGTCACCTCAACCAAAGTGTTCCATTTGATTTTGCAAAACACAAAAACTCACCTTGGTCATGTTACCTCTAAATTTCAAAGCTTCAAATGCCTATTTGTTGTGTTTTTTATTTCATAATGGCTACTATGCCGAAACTCTTGTTTGTATGGCGTCAGAATACAAAATTTGGGAAGGAAGAAGGCAAAACCAACTCAGACCCAGAAAACATTTAGGAAATTGCTGCTCACAAAACCACAAATCGGCTGAGGCACTCAAAACTATGACAGCAAGCCAGAATTGGAGCAAGCCAACAGCTGTGCCCTGATTGAAAAAGAACCTTCCTCTTGTGCCCTGAACTCCATATTGCAACCTCAAAACCAAAGTTCACATCAGAAAACTGATTACAAACCATGATAAATAAGAAAAATGAGAAAAAAGCCAAAGAAATGCAAGAATCCATAATGATATTGGGCTTGATTTAGTCGCAAGGAAACCGGCTGTTCCCAGATACATCCACCCCTCCAGCTGACTGCCTGTGGAATTCTGACTGAATTAACCTGAAAATCGCAGTGAAACTCAGTTTGGAGGCTAGTAATATCTGGCACCTCAGCCAAAGTGTTCCATTGTATTTCCCAACACACAAAAACTCACCTTGGTCGTGTTACCTGTAGATTTCTAAGCTTCAAACGCCGATTGGTTGTGTTTTTTATTTAATAATGTCTACTCTGTCCAAACTCTTGTTTGTATGGCATCAGAAAAGAAAATTTGAGAAGGAAGACGGCAAAACCAACTCAGACCCAGAGAACATTTAGGAAATTGCCGCTCAAGAAACCACAAATCAGCTGATGCACCAAAACAATGAAGGCAAGCCAGAATTGGAGCAAATCAACAGCTGTACCCTGTTTGAAAAAGCCCATTCTTCCAGTGCCGTGAACTCCATATTGCAGCCTCAAAACCAAAGCTCACATCAGAAAATTCATTACAAACCATGATAAATCAGAAAAATGAGAAAAAAGCCAAAGAAATGCAAGAATCCATAATGATATTGGGCTGGATTTAGTCGCAAGGAAACCGGCTGTTCCCGGATTCATCCACCCCTCCAGCTGACTGCCTGTGGAATTCTGACTGAATTAACCTGAAAATCACAGTGAAGCTCAGTTTGGAGGCAATTAATATCTGTCACCTCAGCCAAAGTGTTCCATTTGATTTTCCAAAACACAAAAACTCACTTTGGTCATGTTACCGGTAGATTTATAAGCTTCAAATGCCCATTTGTTGAGTTTTTTGTTTCATAATGGCTACTCTGCCGAAACTCTTGTTTGTATGGCGTCAGAATACAAAATTTGGGAAGGAAGAAGGCAAAACCAACTCAGACCCAGAAAGCATTTAGGAAATTACCACTCGGAATCCACAAATCGGCTGAGGCACCCAAAACAATGACAGGAAGCCAGAATTGAAGCAGGCCAACAGCTGTGCCCTGTTTGAAAAAGATCATTCCTCCGATGCCCTTAACTCCATATTGCAGCCACAAAACCAAAGCTCACATCAGAATATTCATTACAAACCATGATAAATAAGAAAACGGAGAAAAAACCCAAAAAAATGCAAGAATTCATAATGACATTTGGCCTTATTAGTCACAAGGAAACCAGCTGTTCCCAGATTCATCCACCCCTCCAGCTGACAGCCTGTGGAATTCTGACTGAATTAACCTGAAAATCACAGTGAAACTCAGCTTGGAGGCAATTATTATCTGTCACCTCAGACCATTTTATTTTCCAAAACACAAAAACTCACCTTCGTCGTGTTACCTGCAGGTTTATAAGCTTCAAAACATATTTGTTATGTTTTTTATTTCATAATGGCTACTCTGTCCAAACTCTTGTTTGTAAGGCATCAGAATACAAAATTTGTTAAGAAGAAGGCAAAACGAACTCAGACCCAGAAAACATTTAGGAAGTTGCTGATCAAGAAACCAAAATTCAGCTGAGGCACCCAAAACAATGACAGTAAGCCAGAATTGGAGCAGGCCAACAGCTGTGCCCTGTTTGAAAAAGACCATTCCTCTCGTGCCCTGAACTCCATATTGCAGCCTCAAAACCAAAGCTCACCTCAGAAAATTCATTACAAACCATGATAAATAAGAAAAATGAGAAAAAAGCCAAAGAAATGCAAGCATCCATAATGATATTGGGCTTGATTTAGTCGCAAGGAAACTGGCTGTTCCCGGATTCATCCACCCCTGCAGCTGACTGCCTGTGGAATTCTGACTGAATTCACCTGAAAATCGCACAGAAACCCATCTTGGTCGAGTTGCCTGTAGATTTCTAATCCTGAAAGGGCAATTTGCTGTGTTTTTTTTTTTTTTTTTCTTTCATAATGGCTACTCTGCCAAAATCTTGCTTGTATTGCATCAGAATACAAAATTTGGGAAGGAAGAAGGCAAAACCGACTCAGACCCAGAAAACATTTAGGAAATTGCCGCTCAAGAAACCACAAATCGGCTGAGGCACCCAAAACAATGACAGCAAGCCAGAATTGCAGCAAGCCAACATCTGTGCCCTGATTGAAAAAGAACCTTCCTCTTGTGCCCTGAGCTCAATATACCAGCCTCAAAACCAAAGCTCACATCAGAAAATTCATTACAAACCATGATAAATAAGAAAAATGAGAAAAAAGCCAAAGAAATGCAGGAGTTCTTAGTAATATTGGGCTTGATTTATTGCCATGTAAACGGCTGTTTCCAGATTCATCCACACCTCCCAGCTGAGTGTCTTTGGTTTCTGACTGAATTAACCTGAATATCGCAGTGAAACTCGGTTTGGAGGCAATTAATATCTGTCACCTCAGCCAAAGTGTTCCATTTTATCTTCCAAAACTCAAAAACTCACCTTAGTCTTCTTACCTGTAGATTTCAAAACTTCAAATGCCTATTTGTTTTGTTTTTTATTTCATAATGGCTACTCTGCCCAAGCTCTTGTTTGTATTGCGTCAGAATACAAAATTTGGGAATAAGAAGGAAAAACCGTGTCAGACCCAGAAAACATTTAGGAAATTGCCACTCAAGAATCCAAAAGTCAGCTGAGGAACCTACAACAATGACAGCAAGCCAGAATTGGAGCAAGCCAACAGCTGTGCCCTGATTGAAAAAGAACCTTCCTCTTGTGCCCTGAGCTCAATATAGCAGATTCAAAACCAAAGCTCACATCAGAAAATTCATTACAAACCATGATAAATCAGAAAAATGAGAAAAAAGCCAAAGAAATGCAGGAGTTCTTAGTAATATTGGGCTTGATTTATTGCCATGTAAACGGCTGTTTCCAGATTCATCCACACCTCCCAGCTGAGTGTCTGTGGTTTCTGACTGAATTAACCTGAAAATCGCAGTGAAACTCGGTTTGGAGGCAATTAATATCTGTCACCTCAGCCAAAGTGTTCCATTTTATTTTCCAAAACTCAAAAACTCACCTTAGTATTCTTACCTGTAGATTTCTAAGCTTCAAATGCCTATTTGTTTTGTTTTTTATTTCATCATTGCTACTCTGCTCAAGCTCTTGTTTGTATTGCGTCAGAATACAAAATTTGGGAATAAGAAGGAAAAACCGTGTCAGACCCAGAAAACATTTAGGAAATTGCCACTCAAGAAACCAAAAGTCAGCTGAGGAACCCACAACAATGACAGCAAGCCAGAATTGGAGAAAGACAACAGCTGTGCCCTGATTGAAAAAGAACCTTCCTCTTGTGCCCTGAACTCCATATGCCAGCCTCAAAACCAAAGCTCACATCAGAAAATTCATTACAAACCATGATAAATAAGAAAAATGAGAAAAAAGCCAAAGAAATGCAGCAGTTCTTAGGGATATTGGGCTTGAATTATGGCCATGTAAACGGCTGTTTCCAGATACATCCACACCTCCCAACTGAGTGTCTTTGGTTTCTGAATGAATTAACAAAAAAATCGCAGTGAAACTCGGTTTTGGAGGCAATTAATATCTGTCACCTCAGCCAGAGTGTTCAATTTTACTTTCGAAAACACAAAAACTTACCTTGCTCGTGTTACCTGTACATATATAAGCTTCAAACGCATATTTGTTGTGTTTTTTATTTCATAATGGCTACTCTGTCCAAACTCTTGTTTGTATTACGTCAGAATACAAAATTTGGAAAGGAAGAAGGCAAAACCAACTCAGACCCAGAAAACATTTAGGAAATTGCTGCTCAAGAAACCACAAATCAGCTGAGGCACCCAAAACCTTGAAAGCAAGACAGAATTGGAGCAAGCCAACAGCTGTGCCCTGTTTTAAAAAGACCATTCCTCCGGTGCCCTGAACTCCATATTGCAGCCTCAAAACCAAAGCTCACATCAGAAAATTCATTACAAACCATGATAAATAAGGGAAATCTGAGAAAGCCAAAGAAATTCAAGAGTCCTTTGTGGTATTTGGCTGGATTTAGACACAAAGAAACTGGCTGTTTCCAGATTCATCCCCCCCCTTCCACAGACAGACCTTGGAATTCTGATTGAATTCACCTCAAAATCGCACTCACACTCAATTTGGAGGGAATTAGAATCTGTCCCCTCAGCAGAAGTGTTCCATGTCATTTTCCAAAACACAGAAACTCATCTTGGTCGAGTTGCCTGTAGATTTCTAATCCTGAAAGGGCAATTTGCTGTGTATTTTTTTTTCTTTTGTAATGGCTACTCTGCCAAAATCTTGCTTGTATTGATTCAGAATACAAAATTTGGGAATAAGAAGGCCAAACCGACTCAGACCCAGAAAACATTCAGGAAATTGCCGCTCAAGAAACCACAAATCGGCTGAGGCACCCAAAACAATGACAGCAAGCCAGAATTGCAGCAAGCCAACAGCTGTGCCCTGATTGAAAAAGAACCTTCCTCTTGTGCCCTGAACTCCATATGCCAGCCTCAAAACCAAAGCTCACATCAGAAAATTCATTACAAACCATGATAAATAAGAAAAATGAGAAAAAAGCCAAAGAAATGCAGGAGTTCTTAGTAATATTGGGCTTGATTTATTGCCATGTAAACGGCTGTTTCCAGATTCATCCACACCTCCCAGCTGAGTGTCTTTGGTTTCTGAATGAATTAACAAAAAAATCGCAGTGAAACTCGGTTTGGAGGCAATTAATATCTGTCACCTCAGCCAAAGTGTAACATTTTATCTTCCAAAACCCAAAAACTCACCTTAGTCTTCTTACCTGTAGATTTCAAAACTTCAAATGCCTATTTGTTTTGTTTTTTATTTCATGATGGCTACTCTGTCCAAACTCTTGTTTGTATTGCGTCAGAATACAAAATTTGGGAAGGAAGAAGGCAAAACCAACTCAGACCCAGAAAACATTTAGGAAATTGCCACTCAAGAAACCAAAAGTCAGCTGAGGAACCCACAACAATGACAGCAAGCCAGAATTGGAGAAAGACAACAGCTGTGCCCTGATTGAAAAAGAACCTTCCTCTTGTGCCCTGAACTCCATATGCCAGCCTCAAAACCAAAGCTCACATCAGAAAATTCATTACAAACCATGATAAATAAGAAAAATGAGAAAAAAGCCAAAGAAATGCAGGAGGTCTTAGGGATATTGGGCTTGAATTATGGCCATGTAAACGGCTGTTTCCAGATTCATCCACACCTCCCAACTGAGTGTCTTTGGTTTCTGAATGAATTAACAAAAAAATTGCAGTGAAACTCGGTTTTGGAGGCAATTAATATCTGTTACCTCAGCCAGAGTGTTCAATTTTACTTTCAAAAACACAAAAACTTACCTTGCTCGTGTTACCTCTACATATATAAGCTTCAAACGCATATTTGTTGTGTTTTTTATTTCATAATGGCTATTCTGTCCAAACTCTTGTTTGTATTACGTCAGAATACAAAATTTGGAAAGGAAGAAGGCAAAACCAACTCAGACCCAGAAAACATGTAGGAAATTGCCGCTAAAGAAACCAAAAATAGCTGAGGCACGCAAAACAATGACAGTAAGCCAGAATTGCAACAAGCCAACAGCTGTGTCCTGTTTGAAAAAGACCATTGATCCGGTGCCCTGAACTCAATATGCCAGCCTCAAAACCAAAGCTCACATCAGAAAATTCATTACAAACCATGATAAATCAGAAAAATGAGACAAAAGCCAAAGAAATGCACGAGTTCTTAGTGATATTTGGCTGGATTTAGACACAAGGAAACTGGCTGTTTAAAGATTCATCCCCCCTTCCACTGACTGACTTTGGAATTCTGATTGATTTCACCTCAAAATTGCACTCACACTCAATTTGGAGGGAATGAGAATCTGTCCCCTCAGCAGAAGGGTTCCATGTCATTTTCCAAAACACAGAAACTAATGTTGATCATGTTGCCAGTAGATTTCTAATCCTGAAAGGGCAATTTCTGTGTTTTTTTTTTCTTTCATAATGGCTACTCTGTCCAAATCTTGCTTGTATTGCATCAGAATACAAAATATGGGAATAAGAAGGCAAAACCGACTCAGACCCAGAAAACATTAAGGAAATTGCCGCTCAAGAAACCACAAATCAGCTGAGGCACCCAAAACAATGACAGCAAGCCAGAATTGGAGCAAGCCAACAGCTGTGCCCTGATTGAAAAAGAACCTTCCTCTTGTGCCCTGAATTCAATATGCCAGCCTCAAAATCAAAGCTCACATCAGAAAATTCATTACAAACCATGATAAATAAGAAAAAAGAGAAAAAAGCCAAAGAAATGCAAGAATCCTTAATGATATTGGGCTTGATTTAGTCGCAAGGAAACCGGCTGTCCCCAGATTCATCCATACCTCCAGCTGTCTGCCTGTGGAATTCTGACTGAATTACCCTGAAAATCGCAGTGAAACTCAGTTTGGAGTCAATTAATATCTGTGACCTCAGCCAAAGTGTAACATTTTTTTTTGCAAAACACAAAAACTCACCTTGGTCATGTAACCTGTAGATTTTTGAGCTTCAAATGCCCATTTGTTGTGCTTTGTATTTCATAATCGGTACTCTGCCCAAACTCATGTTTGTATGGCGTCAGAATACAAAATTTGGGAAGGAGGAAGGCAAAACCAAATCAGACCCAGAAAACATTTAGGAAATTGCCGCTCAACAAACCAAAATTGAGCTGAGGCACCCAAAACAATGACAGCAAGCCAGAATTGGAGCAAGCCAACAGCTGTGCCCTGTTTGAAAAAGACCATTCCTCCAGTACCCTGAACTCCATATTCCAGCCTCAAAACCAAAGCTCACATCAGAAAATTCATTACAAACCACGATAAATAACGGAAATGAGAAAAGCCAAAAAATGCAAGCCTGTGGAATCCTAACTGAATTAACTGAATTAATCTGAAAATCGCAGTGAAACTCGGTTTTGGAGGCAATTAATATCTGTCACCTCAGCCAGAGTATTCAATTTTAATTTCGAAAACAAAAAATCATACCTTGGTCTTGTGACCAGTACATATATAAGCTTCAAACGCATATTTGTTGTGTTTTTTATTTCATAATGGCTACTCTGTCCAAACTCTTGTTTGTATTACGCCAGAATACAAAATTTGGAAAGGAACAAGGCAAAACCTACTCAGAGCCAGAAAACATGTAGGAAATTGCCGCTCAAGAAACCACAAATGGACTGAGGCACCCAAAACCTTGAAAGCAAGCCAGAATTGGAGCAAGCCAACAGCTGTGCCCTGATTGAACTAGACCATTAATCCAGTGCCCTGAACTCCATATTCCAGCCTCAAAACCAAAGCACACAAAAAAAAATCATTACAAACAATGATAAATAAGGGAAATCTGAGAAAGCCAAAGTAATTCAAGAGTCCTTTGTGGTATTTGGCTGGATTTAGACAGAAGGAAACAGGCTGTTTCTGGATTCATCCCCCCCTTCCACAGACTGACTTTGGAATTCTGACTCAATTCACCTCAAAATCGCACTCACACTCAATTTGGAGGGAATTAGTATCTGTCCCCTCAGCAGAAGTGTTCCATGTCATTTTCCAAAACACAAAAACTCATCTTAGTCGTGTTGCCTGTAGACTTCTAATCCTGAAAGGGCAATTTATTGTGTTTTTTTTTTTCTTTCATAATGGCTACTCTGTCCAAAATCTTGCTTGTATTGCGTCAGAATACAAAATTTGGGAATAAGAAGGCAAATCCGACTCAGACCCAGAAAACATTTAGGAAACTGCAGAAAAAGAATCCACAAATCAGCTAAGGAATCCAAAACAATGACAGCAAGCAGAACTGGAGCACGCCAACAGCTGTGCCCTGTTTGAAAAAGAACCTTCCTCTTGTGCCCTAAACTCAATATGCCAGCCACAAAACCAAAGCTCACATCAGAAAATTCATTTCAAACCATGATAAATAGGAAAAATCTGAAAAAAGCCAAAGAAATGCAAGTTTTCTTAGTGATATTGGGCTTGATTTATTCCTAAGTAAACAGCTGTTTCCAGATTCATCCACAACTCCCAGCTGAGTGAATAGGGATTCTGACTGAATTAACCTCAAAATGGCTGTGAAATTCGGTTTGGAGACAATTAATATCTGTCACCTCAGCCAAAGTGTTCCATTTTATTTTCCAAAACAAAAAAACTCACTTTGGTCATGTTTCCTATAGATTTCAAAGCGTCAAACGCCTATTTGTTGTGTTTTTTATTTCATAATGGCTACTCTGTCCAAAATCTTGCTTGTATTGCATCAACATACAAAATTTCGGAAGGTAGAAGGCAAAGCCAACTCAGACCCAGAAAACATTTAGGAAATTGCCACTCAAGAAACCAAAAGTCAGCTGAGGCTCCCAAAACCATGACAGCATGCCAGAATTGGAGGAGGCAATCAGCTGAGTCCTGATTGAAAAAGGCCATTCTTCCGGTACCCTGAACTCCATATTCCAGCCTCAAAACCAAAGCTCACATCAGGAAATTCATTACAAACCACGATACATAAGAAAAATGAGAAAAAAGCCAAGAAATGCAAGAAACCATAATGATATTGAGCTGGATTTAGTTGCAAGGAAACCAGCTGTTCCCGGATTCATCCAACACTCCAGCTGACTGCGTGTGGAATTCTGATTGAATTAACCTGAAAATTGCAGTGAAACTCAGTTTGGAGGCAATTAATATCTGTCACCTCAGCCAAAATTTTTCCATTTTATTTTCCAAAACACAAAAACTCACCTTGGTCTTGTTACCTGTAGATTTCCAAGCTTCAAATGCCTATTTGTTGTGTTGTTTATTTCATAATGGCTACTCTGTCCAAACTCTTCTTTGCATTGCATCAGAATACAAAATTTGGGAATAAGAAGGCAAATCCAACTCAGACACAGAAAACATTTATGAAATTGCCACTCAAGAAACCACGAATCTTCTGAAGCATCCAAAACAATGACAGCAAGCCGGAATTGGAGCAAATCAACAACTGTGCCCTGATTGAAACAGAACCATCCTCTTGTGCCCTGAAGTCAATATGCCAGCCTCAAAACCAAAGCTCACATCAGAAAATGCATTACAAACCATTACAAATAAGAAAAATGAGAAAAAAGCCAAAGAAATGCAAGAATCCATAATGATATTGGACTTGATTTAGTCGCAAGGAAACCGGATGTTCCTGCATTCATCCACCCCTCCAGCTGACTGCCTGTGGAAATATGACTGAATTAACCGGAAAATCGCAGTGAACCTCAGTTTGGAGGCAATTAATATCTGTCACCTCAGCCAAAGTGTTCCATTTGATTTTCCAAAACACAAAAACTCACCTTGGTCATGTTTCCTGTAGATTTCTAAGCTTCAAACGCCTATTTGTTGTGTTTTTTATTTCATAATCGGTACTCTGTCTGAACTCATGTTTGTATTGCGTCACAATACAAAATTTGGGAAGGAAGAAGGCAAAAACCTCTCAGACACAGAAAACATTTAGGAAATTGCCGCTCAAGAAACCAAAAGTCAGCTAAGGCACCCAAAACAATGACAGCAAGGCAGAATTGGAGCAAACCAACAGCTGTGCCCTTTTTGAAAAATAACCTTCCTCTTGTGCCCTGAACTCCATATTGCAGCCTCAAAACCAAAGCTCACATCAGAAAATTCATTACAAACCATGATAAATAAGAAAAATGAGAAAAAAGCCAAAGAAATGCTAGAATCCATAATGATATTGGGCTTGATTTAGTCGCAAGGAAATTGGCTGTTCCCAGATTCATCCACCCCTCCAGCTGACTGCCTGTGGAATTCTGACTGAATTAACCTGAAAATCACAGTGAAACTCAGTTTGGAGGCAATTAATATCTGTCACCTCAGCCAAAGTGTTCCATTTTATTTGCCAAAACACAAAACCTCATCTTGTCCTGTTACCTGTAGATTTCTGAGCTTCGAACGCCTATTTGTAGTGTTTTTTATTTCATAATGGCTACTCTGCCCAAACTCTTGTTTGTATGGCGTCAGAATACAAAATTTGGGAAGGAAGAAGGCAAAACCAACTCAGACCCAGAAAACATTTTGGAAATTGCCGCTCAAGAAACCACTAATTGGCTGAGGCACTCAAAACAATGACAGCAAGCCAGAATTGGAGCAGGCCAACAGCTGTGCCGTGTTTGAAAAAGACCATTGCCCCGGTGCCCTGAACTCCATATTGCAGCCTCAAAACCAAAGCTGACATCAGAAAATGCATTACAAACCATGATAAATAAGAAAAATGAGAAAATAAGTCAAAGAAATGCAAGAATCCATAATGATATTGGGCTTGAGTTAGTCGCAAGGAAACCGGCTGTTCCTGGATTCATCCACCCCTCCAGCTGACTGCCTGTGGAATTCTGACTGAATTAACCTGAAAATCGCAGTGAAACTCAGTTTGGGGGCAATTAATATCTGTCACCTCAGACCATTTTATTATCCAAAACACAAAAACTCACCTTGCTCGTGTTACCTGTAGATTTCTAAGATTCAAACGCCTATTAATTGTATTTTTTATTTCATAATGGCTACTCTGTCCAGAAAACATTTAAAATTTCCGCTCAAGAAGCCACAAATCGGCTGAGGTACTTAAAACAATGACAGCAAGGCAGAATTGGAGAAGGCCAACAGCTGTGCCCTGTTTGAAAAAGACCATTCCTCTGGTGCCCTGAACTCAATATGCCAGCCTCAAAACCAAAGCTCACATCAGAAAATTCATTACAAACCATGATAAATAAGAAAACGGAGAAAAAAGCCAAAAAATGCAAGAATCCATAATGATATTGGGCTTGAGTTAGTCGCAAGGAAACCGGCTGTTCCCAGATTCATCCACCCCTTCAGCGGACTGCCTGTGGAATTCTGACTGAATTAACCTGAAAATCGCAGTGAAACTCAGTTTGGAGGCAATTAATATCTGTCACCTAGCCAAAGTGTTCCATTGTATTTTCCAAAACACAAAAACTCCCCTTGGTCGTGTTAGCTGTAGATTTCTAAGCTTAAAACGCCTATTTGTAGTGTTTTTTATTTCATAATGGCTACTTTAAACAAGCTCTTGTTTGTATTGCGTCAGAATACAAAATTTGGGAAGGAAGAAGGCAAAACCAACTCAGACCCAGAAAACATTTAAGAAATTGCCGCTCAAAAAACCACAAATCGGCTGAGGCTCTCAAAACAATGACAGCAAGGCAGAATTGGAGCAAGCTAACAGCTGTGCCGTGTTTGAAAAAGACCATTCCTCCGGTGCCCTGAACTCCATATTGCAGCCTCAAAACTAAAGCTCACTTCAGAAAATTCATTACAAACCATGAAAAATAAGGAAAATGAGAAAAAAGCCAAAGAATTCCAAGAATCCATAATGATATTGGGCTTGATTTAGTCTCAAGGAAACCGGCTGTTCCTGGATTCATCGACCACTGCAGCTGACTGCCTGAGGAATTCTGACTGAATTCACCTGAAAATCGCAGTGAAACTCAGTTTGGAGGCAATTAATATCTGTCACCTCAGACCATTTTATTATCCAAAACACATAACCTCACCTTGGTCGTGTTACCTGTAGATTTCTAAGCTTCAAACGCCTATATGCTATGTTTTTCATTACAAAATGGCTACTCTGCAAAAACTCTTGTTTGTATTGCGTCAGAATACAAAATTTGGGAAGGAAGAAGGGAAAATCAACTCAGACCCAGAAAACATGTAGGAAATTGCCGCTCAAGAAACCACAAATCGGCTGAGGCACTCAAAGCAATGACAGCAAGCCAGAATTAGAGCAGACCAACAGCTGTGCCCTGATTGAAAAAGACCATTCCCCCGGTGCCCTGAACTCCATATTGCAGCCTCATAACCAAAGCTGACATCACAAAATTCATTACAAACCATGATAAATAAGAAAAATGCAAAAAATCCAAAGAAATGCAAGAATCCATAATGATATTGGGCTTGATTTAGTCGCAAGGAAACGGGCTGTTCCCGGATTCATCCACCCCTCCAGCTGACTGCCTGTGGAATTCTGACTGAATTAACCTGAAAATCGCAGTGAAACTCAGTTTGGAGGCAATTAATATCTCTCAAATCAGCCAAAGTGTTCCATTTTATTTTCCAAAACACAAAAACTCACCTTGGTCATGTTACCTGTAGATTTCTAAGCTTCAAACGCCTATGTGTTGTGTTTTTTATTTCATAATGGCTACTCTACCCAAACTGTTCTTTCTATGGCGTCAGAATACAAAATTTGGGAAGGAAGGGGGCAAAACCAACTCAGACCTAGAAAACATGTAGGAAATTGCCGCTCAAGAATCCACAAATCGGCTGAGGCACTCAAAAGAATGACAGCAAACCAGAATTGGAGCAGGCCAACAGCTGTGCCCTGTTTGAAAAAGACCATTCCTCCGTTACTCTGAACTCCATATTGCAGCCTCAAAACCAAAACTCACATCAGAAAATTCATTAGAAACGATGATAAATATGAAAACGAAGAAAAAAGCCAAAGAAATGCAAGAATCCATAATGCTATTGGGCTTGATTGAGTCGCAAAGAAACCGGTTGTTCCCGGATTCATCCACCCCTCCAGCTGACAGCCTGTGGAATTCTGACTGAATTAACCTGAAAATCGCATTGAAACTCAGTTTGGAGGCAATTAATATCTGTCACCTCAGCCAAAGTGTTCCATTTGATTTTCCAAAACACAAAAACACACCTTGGTCGTGTTACCTGTAGATTTCTAAGCTTCAAACGCCGATTGGTTGTGTTTTTTATTTCATAATGGCTATTCTGCCCAAACTCTTGTTTGTATTGCGTCAGAATACAAAATTTGACAAGGAAGAAGGCAAAAGCAACTCAGACACAGAAAACATTCAGAAAATTGCCACTCAAGAAACCACAAATAAGCTGAGGCACCCAAAATAAAATGACAGCAAGCCAGAATTGGAGCAGGCCAACAGCTGTGCCCTGTTTGAAAAGGACCATTCCTCCGGTGCCCTGAACTCAAAATGCCAGCCTCAAAACCAAAGCTCACATCCGAAAATTCATTACAAACCATGATAAATAAGAAAGATTAGAAAAAAGCCAAAGAAATGCAAGAATCCACAATGATATTGGGCTTGATTTAGTCGCAAGGAAACCATCTTTCCCGGATTCATCCACCCCTCCAGCTGACTGCCTGTGGAATTCTGACAGAATTAACCTGAAAATCGCAGTGAAACTCAGTTTGGAGGCAATTAATATGTGTCACCTCAGCCAAAGTGTTCCATTTGATTTTCCAAAACACAAAATCTCACCTTGGTCGTGTTACCTGTAGATTTCTAAGCTTCAAACTCCTATTTCTTGTGTTTTTTTTTATTTCATAATGGCTACTCTGTCCAACCTCTTGTTTGTATGGCGTCAGAATACAAAATTTGGGAAGGAAGAAGGCAAAACCAACTCTGACCCAGAAAACATTTAGGAAATTGCCACTCAACACACCAAAAATCAGCTGAGGCACCCAAAACAATGACAGCAAGCCAGAACTTGAGCAAGCAAATGGCTGTGCCCTGTTTGAAAAAGAACCTTCCTCTTGTGCCCTGAACTCCATATTGCAGACTCAAAACCAAAGCTCACATCAGAAAATTCACTACAAACCATGATACATAAGAAAAATGAGAAAAAAGCCAAAGAAATGCAAGAATCCATAATGATATTGGGCTTGATTTAGTTTCAAGGAAATCAGCTCTTCCCAGATTCATCCCCCCCTCCAGCTGACTACCTGTGGAATTCTGACTGAATTAACCTGAAAATCACAGTGAATCTCAGTTTGGAAGCAATTAATATCTGTCACCTCAGCCAAAGTGTTCCATTTGATTTTCCAAAACACAAAAACTCACCATGGTCGTGTTACCTGTAGATTTCTAAGCTTCAAAAGCCTATTTGTTGTGGTTTTTATTTCATAATGGCTACTTTAACCAAACTCTTTTTTGTATTGCATCAGAATACAAAATTTGACAAGGAAGAAGGCAAAACCAACTCAGACCCAGAAAACATTTAGGAAATTGCCGCTCAAGAAACCAAAAGTCAGCTGAGGTACCCAAACCAATTACATTAAACCAGAATTGGAGCAAGCAAAGAGCTGTGCCCTGATTTAAAAAGAACCATCCTCTTCTGCCCTGAACTCCATCTTCCAGACTCAAAACCAAAGCTCACATCAGAAAATTCATTACACACCATGATAAATAAGAAAAATGAGAATAAATCCAAAGAAATGAAAGATTCCATAATGATATTAGGTTTGATTTAGTCGCAAGGAAACCGGTTGTTCCCAGATTCATCCACCCCTCCAGCTGACTGCCTGTGGAATTCTGACTGAATTAACCTGAAAATCACAGTGAAACTCAGTTTGGAGGCAATTAATATCTGTCACCACAGCCAAAGTGTTCCATTATATATTCCAAAACACAAAAACTCACCTTGGTCATGTTACCAGTAGATGTCTAAGCTTCAAATGCCTATTTGTGGTGTTTTTTATTTCATAATGGCTACTCTGTCTAAACTCTTGTTTGTATTGCGTCAGAAGCAACATTTGAAGGAAGAAAGCAAAACCAACTCAGACCCAGAAAACATTTAGGAACTTGCCGCTCAAGAAAGCAAACTCAGCTAAGGCACCCAAAGCAATGACAGTAAGCCAGAATTGGAGCAAGCAAAGATCTGTGCCCTGATTGAATATGGCCATTCCTCCGGTGCCCTGAACTCCATCTTGCAGACTCAAAACCAAAGCTCACATCAGAAAATTCCTTACAAACCATGATAAATAAGAAAAATGAGAAAAAGGCCAAAGAAATGCAAGAATCCATAATGATATTGGGCTTGATTCAGTCACAAGGAAACCGGCTGTTCCCAGATTCATCCACCCCTCCATCTGGCTACCTGTGGAATTCAACTGAATTAACCTGAACATCGCAGTGAAACTCAGTTTGGAGGCAATTAATATGTGTCACCTCAGCCAAAGTGTTCCATTTCATTTTCCAAAACACAAAACCTCACCTTGGTCATGTTACCTGTAGATTTCTAAGCTTCAAATGCCTATTTCTTGTGGTTTTTATTTCATAATGGCTACTCTGCCCAAACTCTTGTTTGTATGGCATCAGAAAAGATAATTTGGGAAGGCAGACAGCAAAACCAACTCAGACCCAGAAAACCCATAATGATATTGGGCTGGATTTATTCGCAAGGATACCGGCTGTGCCCAGATTCATCCACCCCTCCAGCTGACTGCCTGTGGAATTGTGACTGAATTCACCTGAAGTCAGCCGCGGCACCCAAAACAATGACGGGAAGCAAGAATTGGAGCAGGCCAACAGCTGTGCCCTGTTTGAAAAAGACCATTCCTCTTGTGCCCTGAACTCCATATGCCAGCCTCAAAACCAAAGCTCACATCAGAAAATTCATCACGAACCATGATAAATAAGAAAAAGGAGAAAAAAGCCAAAGAAATGCAAGAATCCATAATGATATTCAGCTTGATTTCGTCACAAGGAAACCGGCTGTTCCCGGATTCATCCACCCCTCCAGCGGACTGCCTGTGGAATTCTGACGGAATTCACCTGAAAATCGCAGTGAAACTCAGTTTGGAGGCAATTACTATCTGTAACCTCAGCCAAAGTGTTCCATTTGATTTTCTAAAACACAAAAACTCACCTTGGTCGTATTACCTGTAGATTTCTAAGCTTTAAACGCATATTTGTAGTGTTTTTTATTTCATAATGGCTACTCTGCCGAAACTCTTGTTTGCATGCCATCAGAAAAGAAAATTTGGGAAGGAAGAAGGCAAAACCAACTCAGACCCAGCAAACATTTAGGAAATTGCAGCTCAAGAAACCAAAATTCAGCTGAGGCACCCAAAGAAATGACAGCAAGCCAGATTTGGAGCAGGCCAACAGCTATGCCCTGTTTGAAAAAGAGTATTCCTCCGAAACCCTGAACTCCATATGCCAGCCTCAAAACCAAAGCTCACATCAGAAAATTCATTACAAACCATGATAAATAAGTAAAATGAGAAAAAAGCCAAAGAAATGCAAGAATCCATAATGATATTGGGCTTGATTGAGTCGCAAGGAAACCGGCTGTTCCCAGATTCATCCACCACTCCTGCTGACTGCCTGTGGAATTCTGACTGAATTAACCAGAAAATCGCAGTGAAACTCACTTTGGAGGCAATATATATCTGTGACCTCAGCCAAAGTATTCCATTTGATTTTGCAAAACATAAAAACTCACCTTGGTTATGTTACCTGTAGATTTCTAAGCTTCAAAGGCCTATTTGTAATGTTTTTTAATTCATAATGGCATCTCTGTCCAAACTATTGGTTGCATCGTGTCAGAATACAATATTTGGGAAGGAAGAAGGCAAAACCAACTAAGATCCAGAAAACATTTAGTAAATTGCCACTCAAGAAACCAAAAGACAGCTGAGGCACCCAAAACAATGACAGCAAGCCAGAATTGGAGCATGCCAACAGCTGTGCCCTGATTGAAAAAGAACCTTCCTCTGGTGACCTGAACTCAATATGCCAGCCTCAAAACCAAAGCTCACATCAAAAAATTCATTACAAACCATGATAAATAAGAAAAATGAGAAAAAAGCGAAAGAAATGCAAGAATGCATAATGATATTGGGCTGGATTTAGTCACCAGGAAACCGGCTATTCCCGGATTCATCCACTGCTCCTGCTGATTGCCTGTGGAATTCTGACTGAATTCACCTGAAAATCGCAGTGAAACTCCGTTTGGAGGCAATTAATATCTGTCTCCTCAGGCAAAGTGTTCCATTTGATTTTCCAAAACACAAAAACTCACCTTGGTCGTGTTACCTGTAGATTTCTAAGCTTCAAACGCCTATTTGCTGTGTTTTTCATTACAAAATGGCTACTCTGCCCAAACTCTTGTTTGTATTGTGGCAGAATACAAAATTTGGGAAGGAAGAAGGCAAAACCAACTCAGACGCAGAAAACATTTAGGATATTGCCGCTCAAGAAACCACAAATCGTCTGAGGCTCCCAAAACAATGACAGCAAGCCAGAATTGGAGCAGGCCAAGAGCTGTGCCCTGTTTGAAAAAGAGCATTCCCAGCCGGCTCCGCGGCTCATTAAGCTAATCCTCCACCTAGCGGCCCCAGCACACCAGGTTCTAGTCCCGGTCTGGGTGCGGATTCTGTCCTGGTTGCCCCTCTTCCAGGCCAGCCCTCTGCTGTGGCCAGGGAGTGCAGTGGAGGATGGCCCAAGTGCTGGGGCACTGCACCCCATGGGAGACCAGGAAAAGCACCTGGCTCCTGGTTCCTGCAATCGGATCAGCGCGGTGCGCCCGCCGCAGCACACTGGCCGCGGCGGCCAATGGAGGGTGAACCAACAGCAAAAGAAGAAATTACTCCCTGTCTCTCTCTCTCACTGTCCACTCTGCCTGTCAAGAAAAAAAAAAAAAAGGAAAAAGACCATTCCCCCGGATCCTGAACTCCATATTGCAGCTTCAAAACCAAAGCTCACCTCAGAAAATTCATTACAAACCATGATAAATAAGAAAAATAAGAAAAAGGCCAAAGAAATGCAAGAATCCATTATGATATTGGGCTTGATTCACTCGAAGGAAACAGGCTGTTCCAGGATTCATCCACCCCTGCAGCTGACTGCCTGTGGTATTCTGACTGAATTAACCTGAAAATCACAGTGAAACTCAGTTTGGAGGCAATTAATATCTGTCACCTCAGCCAAAGTGTTCCATTTTCTTTTCCAAAACACAAAAACTCACCTTGGTCGTGTTACCTGTGGATTTCTAAGCTTCAAACGCCTATTTGTTGTGTTTTTTATTTCATAATACCTACTCTGTCCAAACTCTTGTTTGTATTGCATCAGAATACAAAATTTGGGAAGGAAGAAGGCAAAACCAACACAGACCCAAAAAACATCTGGTAAATTGACACACTAGAATCCACAAATTTGCTGAAGCACTCAAAACATTGACAGCAAGCCAGAATTGGAGGAGGCCAACAGCTGTGCCCTGATTGAAAAGAACCATCCTCTTGTTCCCTGAACCCAATATGCCAGCCTTAAAACCAGAGCTCACATCAGAAAATTTATTACAAACCATGATACATAAGAGAAATGAGAAAAAGCCAAAGAAATGCAAGAATCCATAATGATATTGGGCTTGATTTAGTCGCAAGGAAACCGGCTGTTCCTGGATTCATCCACCCCTGCAGCTGAATGCCTGCGGAATTCTGATGGAATTAACCTGAAAATCGCAGGGAAACTCAGTTTGGAGGCAATTAATATCTGTCACCTCAGCCAAAGTGTTCCATTTGATTTTCCAAAACACAAAAACTCACCTTGGTCGTGTTACCTGTAGATTTCTGAGCTTCAAACGCCTATTTGTTGCACTTTTTATTTCATAATAGCTACTCTGTCCAAACTCTTGTTTGTATTGCATCAGAATACAAAATTTGGGAAGGAAGAAGGCAAAACCAACTCAGACTCAGAAAATATTTAGGAAATTACTGCTCAAGGAACCAAAAGTAAGCTGAGGCATGCAGAACAATGACAGGAAGACAGAATTGGAGCAAGCCATCAGCTGTGCCCTGATTGAAAAAGAACCATTCTCTTGTACCCTGAAATCCATTTTGCAGCCTCAAAACCAAAGCTCACATCAGAAAATTCATAACAAACCATGATAAATAAGGGAAATGTGAAAAAGCCAAAGAAATGCAAGAGTCCTTTGTGATATTTGGCTGGATTTAGACACAAGGAAACTGGCTGTTTCAGGATTCATCCCACCCTTAAACAGACTGACTTTGGAATTCTGATTGAATTCACCTCAAAATTGCACTCACACTCAATTTGGAGGAAATTAGTATCTCTCCCCTCAGCAGAAGGGGTCCATGTCACTATCCAAAACAAAGAAACTCATCTTGATTGTGTTGCCTGTACAGTTCTAATCCTGAAAGGCCAATTTGCTTTGTTTTTTTTTTTTTCTTTCATAATGGCTACTCTGTAAAAATCTTGCTTGTATTGCATCAGAATACAAAATTTGGGAATAAGAAGGCAAAAGTAACTCAGACCCAGAAAACATTTAGGATATTGCCACTCAAGAATCCACAAATCAGCTGAGGCACCCAAAACAATGACAGCAAGCCAGAATTGGAGCAACCCAACAGCTGTGCCCTGATTGAAAAACAACCCTCCTCTTGTGCCCTGAACTCAATATGCCAGCTTAAAACCAAAGCTCACATCAGAAAATTCATTACAAACCATGATAAATAAGAAAAATGAGAAACAGCCAAAGAAATGCAAGAATCCATAATGATATTGGGCTTGATTTAGTCGCAAGGAAATCGGCTCGTCCAAGATTCATCCCCCCCTCCAACTGACTGCCTGTGGAATTCTGACTGAATTAACTTGAAAATCGCAGTGACAATCAGTTTGGAGGCAATTACTATCTGTCACCTCAGCCAAAGTGTTCCACTTTATTTTCCAAAACACAAAAACTCACTTGGTCTTGTTACCTGTAGATGTATAAGCTTCAAACGCCTATTTGTTGTGTTTTTTATTTCATAATGGCTACTCAGTCAAAACTCTTGTTTGTATTGCCTCAGAATACAAAATTTGGGAAGGAAGAAGGCAAAACCAACTCAGACCCATAAAACATTTAGGAAATTGCCGCTCAAGAAACCAAAATCAGCTGAGGCACCCAAAACAATGACAGCAAGCCAGAATTGGAGCAAGCCAACAGCTGTGCCCTGTTTGAAATAGAACCATTTTCTTGTGCCCTGAACTCAATATGCCAGCCTCAAAACCAAAGCTCACATCAGAAAATTCATTACAAACCATGATACAAAAGAAAAATGAGAAAAATCCAAAGCAATGCAAGAATCCATAATGATATTGGCCTTGATTTAGTCACAAGGAAACCCGATGTTCCCGGATGCATCCACCCCTCCAGCTGACTGCCTGTGGAATTCCGACTGAATTAACCTGAAAATTGCAGTGAAACTCAGTTTGGAGGCAATTACTATCTGTCACCTCAGCCAAAGTGTTCCATTTGATTTTCCAAAACACAAAATCTCACCTTGGTCGTGTTACCTGTAGCTTCAAATGCCTATTTGTTGTGTTTTTTATTTCATAATGGCTACTCTGTCCAAACTCTTGTTTGTATTGCGTCAGAATACAAAATTTGGGAAGGAAGAAGGCAAAACCAACTGAGACCCAGAAAACATTTAGGAAATTGCCGCTCAAGAAACCACAAATCGGCTGAGGCACCCAAACCAATGACAGCATGCCAGAATTGGAGCAAGCCAACAGCTGTGCCCTGATTGAAAAAGTTCCTTTCTTTTGTGACCTCAACTCAATATGCCAGCCTAAAAACCAAAGCTCACATCAGAAAATTCATTACAAACCATGATAAATAAGAAAAATGAGAAAAAAGCCAAAGAAATGCAAGAATCCATAATGATATTGGAATTCATTTAGTCACAAGGAAACCGGCTATTACCGGATTCATCCACCCCTCCAGCTGACTGCCTGTGGAATTCTGACAGAATTAAGCTGAATGGAGGCAGTTAATATCTGTCACCACAGCCAAAGTGTTCCATTTTATTTTCCAAAACACAAAATCTCACCTTGGTCATGTTGCCTGTAGATTTCTAAGCTTCAAACGCCTATTTGTTGTGTTTTTTATTTCATAATGGCTACTCTGTCCAAACTCTTGTTTATATTGTGTCAGAATACAAAATTTGGGAAGAAAGCAGGCAAAACCAACTGAGACTCAGAAAACATTTACCGAATTTCCGCTCAAGAAACCAAAAGTCAGCTGAGGCACCGAAAACAATGAAAGCAAGCCAGAGCTTGAGGAAGCCAACAGCTGTGCCCTGATTGAAAAAGACCATTAATCCAGTGCCCTGAACTCCATATTGCAGTCTCAAAACCAAAGCTCACATCAGAAAATTCATTACAAACCATGATAAATAAGAAAAATGAGAAAAAAGCCAAAGAATTGCAAGAATCCATAATGATATTGGGCTGGATTTAGTCGTAAGGAAACCGGCTGTTCCCGGATTCATCCACCCCTCCAGCTGACTGCCTGTGGATTTCTAACTGAATTAACCTGAAAATCACAGTGAAACTCTGTTTGGAGGCAATTAATATCTGTCACCTCAGCCAAAGTGTTCCATTGTATTTTCCAAAACACAAAAACTCACCTTGGTCGTGTTACCTGTAGATGTATAAGCTTCAAACGCCTATTTGTTTTGTTGCTTATTTCATAATGGCTACTGTAAACAAACTCTTGTTTGTATTGCATCAGAATACAAAATTTGGGAAGAAAGAAGGCAAAATCAACTCAGACCCAGTAATCATTTAGGAAAATGCCGTTCAAGAAACCAAAAGTCAGCTGAGACACCAAAAACAATGACAGCAAGCCAGAAGTGGAGCAAGCCAACAGCTCTGCCCTGTTTGAAAAAGACCATTCCTCCGGTGCCCTGAACTCCATATTGCCGCCTCAAAAGAAAAGCTCACATCAGAAAATTCATTACAAACCAGGATAAATAAGGGAAATGTGAAAAAAAAAAGAAATGCAAGAGTCCTTTGTGATATTTGGCTGGATTTAGACACAAGGAAACCGGCTGTTCCCGGATTCATCCACCACTCCAGCTGACTGCCTGTGGAATTCTGACTGAATTAACCTGAAAATCGCAGTGAAACTCAGTTTGGAGGCAATTAATATCTGTCACCTCAGCCAAAGTGTTTCATTTGATTTTCCAAAACACAAAACCTCACCTTGGTCATGTTACCTGCAGATTTCTAAGCTTCAAATGCCTATTTGCTGTGTTGTTTATTTCAAAATGGCTACTCTGTCCAAACTCTTGTTTGTATTGCGTCAGAATACAAAATTTGGGAAGGAAGAAGGCAAAACCAACTGAGATTCAGAAAACATTTAGGAAATTGCCGCTCAAGAAACTGAAGGACACTGAGGCACCCAAAACCTTGAAAGGAAGACAGAATTGGAGTAAGCCAACAGCTGTTACCTGATTGAAAAAGACCATTCCTCTGGTGCCCTGAACTCCATCTTGCAGGTTCAAAACCAAAGCTCACATCAGAAAATTTATTACAAACCATGAAAAATAAGAAAAATCCTAAAAAATCCAAAGAAATTCAGGAGTTCTTAGTGATATTGTGCTTGAATCATTCCCTTGTTAATGGCTGTTTCCAGATTCATCCATACCTCCCAGCTGAGTGTCTGTGGTTTCTGACTGAATTAACATGAAAATCGCAGTGAAACTCGGTTTGGAGGCAATTACTATCTGTCACCTCAGCCAAAGTGTTCCATTTGATTTTCCAAAACACAAAAACTCACCTTGGTCGTGTTACCTGTAGATTTCTAAGCTTCAAATGCATATTTGTTGTGTTGTTTATTTCATAATGGCTACTCTGTCCAAACTCTTGTTTATATTGTGTCAGAATACAAAATTTGGGAAGAAAGCAGGCAAAACCAACTGAGACTCAGAAAACATTTACCGAATTTCCGCTCAAGAAACCAAAAGTCAGCTGAGGCACCGAAAACAATGAAAGCAAGCCAGAACTTGAGGAAGCCAACAGCTGTGCCCTGATTGAAAAAGACCATTAATCCAGTGCCCTGAACTCCATATTGCAGTCTCAAAACCAAAGCTCACATCAGAAAATTCATTACAAACCATGATAAATAAGAAAAATGAGAAAAAAGCCAAAGAATTGCAAGAATCCATAATGATATTGGGCTGGATTTAGTCGTAAGGAAACCGGCTGTTCCCGGATTCATCCACCCCTCCAGCTGACTGCCTGTGGATTTCTAACTGAATTAACCTGAAAATCACAGTGAAACTCTGTTTGGAGGCAATTAATATCTGTCACCTCAGCCAAAGTGTTCCATTGTATTTTCCAAAACACAAAAACTCACCTTGGTCGTGTTACCTGTAGATGTATAAGCTTCAAACGCCTATTTGTTTTGTTGCTTATTTCATAATGGCTACTGTAAACAAACTCTTGTTTGTATTGCATCAGAATACAAAATTTGGGAAGAAAGAAGGCAAAATCAACTCAGACCCAGTAATCATTTAGGAAAATGCCGTTCAAGAAACCAAAAGTCAGCTGAGACACCAAAAACAATGACAGCAAGCCAGAAGTGGAGCAAGCCAACAGCTCTGCCCTGTTTGAAAAAGACCATTCCTCCGGTGCCCTGAACTCCATATTGCCGCCTCAAAAGCAAAGCTCACATCAGAAAATTCATTACAAACCAGGATAAATAAGGGAAATGTGAAAAAAAAAGAAATGCAAGAGTCCTTTGTGATATTTGGCTGGATTTAGACACAAGGAAACCGGCTGTTCCCGGATTCATCCACCACTCCAGCTGACTGCCTGTGGAATTCTGACTGAATTAACCTGAAAATCGCAGTGAAACTCAGTTTGGAGGCAATTAATATCTGTCACCTCAGCCAAAGTGTTTCATTTGATTTTGCAAAACACAAACCTCACCTTGGTCATGTTACCTGCAGATTTCTAAGCTTCAAATGCCTATTTGCTGTGTTGTTTATTTCAAAATGGCTACTCTGTCCAAACTCTTGTTTGTATTGCGTCAGAATACAAAATTTGGGAAGGAAGAAGGCAAAACCAACTGAGATTCAGAAAACATTTAGGAAATTGCCGCTCAAGAAACTGAAGGACACTGAGGCACCCAAAACCTTGAAAGGAAGACAGAATTGGAGTAAGCCAACAGCTGTTACCTGATTGAAAAAGACCATTCCTCTGGTGCCCTGAACTCCATCTTGCAGGTTCAAAACCAAAGCTCACATCAGAAAATTTATTACAAACCATGAAAAATAAGAAAAATCCTAAAAAATCCAAAGAAATTCAGGAGTTCTTAGTGATATTGGGCTTGAATCATTCCCTTGTTAATGGCTGTTTCCAGATTCATCCATACCTCCCAGCTGAGTGTCTGTGGTTTCTGACTGAATTAACATGAAAATCGCAGTGAAACTCGGTTTGGAGGCAATTACTATCTGTCACCTCAGCCAAAGTGTTCCATTTGATTTTCCAAAACACAAAAACTCACCTTGGTCGTGTTACCTGTAGATTTCTAAGCTTCAAATGCATATTTGTTGTGTTGTTTATTTCATAATGGCTACTCTGTCCAAACTCTTGTTTATATTGCGTCAGAATACAAAATTTGGGAAGGAAGAAGGCAAATCCAACTGAGACTCAGAAAACATTTAGGAAATTGCCGCTCAAGAAACCAAAAGTCAGCTGAGGCACCAAAAAAATGACAGCAATCCAGAACTTGAGCAAGCCAACAGCTGTGCCCTGATTGAAAAAGACCATTAATCCAGTGCCTGAACTCCATATTCAAGCCTCAAAACCAAAGCTCACATCAGAAAATTCATTACAAACCATGATAAATAAGAAAAATGAGAAAAAAGCCAAAGAAATGCAAGAATCCATAATGATATTGGGCTTGATTTAGTTGCAAGGAAACCGGCTGTTCCCGGATTCATCCACCCCTCCAGCTGCCTGTGGAATTCTGACTGAATTCACCTGAAAATTGCAGTGAAACTCAGTTTGGAGGCAATTAATATCTGTCACCTCAGCCAAAGTTTCCATTTTATTTTCCAAAACACAAAAACTCTCCTTGGTCGTGTTACCTGTAGATTTCTAAGCTTCAAACACCTATTTGTTGTGTTTTTTATTTCATAATGGCTACCGTGCCCAAACTCTTGTTTGTATTGTGGCAGAATACAAAATTTGGGAAGGAAGAAGCCAAAACCAACTCAGACCCATAAAAAATTTAGGAAATTGCCGCTCAAGAAACCAAAAGTCAGCTGAGGCACCCAAAACAATGACAGCAAGGCAAAATAGGAGCAAGGCGACAACTGTGCCCTGTTTGAAAAAGACCATTCCTCCTGTGCCCTGAACTCCATATTCCAGCCTCAAAACCAAAGCTCACATCAGAAAATTCATTACAAACCATGATAAATAAGGGAAATGTGAAAAAGCCAAAGAAATGCAAGAGTCCTTTGTGATATTTGGCTGGATTTAGACACAAAGAAACTGGCTGTTTCCAGATTCATCCCCCCCTTCCACAGATTGACTTTGGAATTCTGATTGATTTCACCTCAAAATTGCACTCACACTCAATTTGGAGGGAATTAGAATCTGTCCCCTCAGCAGAAGTGTTCCATGTCATTTTCCAAAACACAGAAACTCATCTTGGTCGAGTTGCCTGTAGATTTCTAATCCTGAAAGGGCAATTTGCTGTGTTATTTTTTCTTTCATAATGGCTACTCTGTCAAAATCTTGCTTGTATTGCATCAGAATACAAAATTTGGGAAGGAAGAAGGTAAAACCGACTCAGACCCAGAAAATATTTAACAAATTACTGCTCAAGAAACCACAAATCGGCTGAGGCACCCAAACCAATGACAGCAAGCCAGAATTGGAGCAAGCCAACAGCTGTGCCCTGATTGAACAAAACCATTAATCCAGTGCCCTGAACTCCATATTCCAGCCTCAAAACCAATGCTCTAAAAAAATTATCATTACAAACAATGATAAATAAGGGAAATCTGAGAAAGCCAAAGAAATTCAAGAGTCCTTTGTGGTATTTGGCTGGATTTAGACAGAAGGAAACAGGCTGTTTCTGGATTCATCCCCCCCTTCCACAGACTGACTTTGGAATTCTGACTCAATTCACCTCAAAATCGCACTCACACTCAATTTGGAGGGAATTACTATCTGTCCCCTCAGCAGAAGTGTTCCATGTGAATTTCCAAAACACAGAAACTCATCTTGGTCGTGTTGCCTGTAGATTTCTAATCCTGAAAGGGCAATTTCTGTGTTTTTTTTTTTTCTTTCATAATGGCTACTCTGTCCAAAATCTTGCTTGTATTGCGTCAGAATACAAAATTTGGGAATAAGAAGGCAAATCCGATCAGAACCAGAAAACATTTAGGAAACTGCAGAAAAAGAATCCACAAATCAGCTGAGGCACCCAAAACCATGACAGCAAGCCAGAATTGGAGCAAGCCAACAGCTGTGCCCTGATTGAAAAAGAACCTTCCTCTTGTGCCCTAAACTCAATATGCCAGCCACAAAACCAAAGATCACATCAAAAAATTCTTTTCAAACCATGATAAATAGGAAAAATCAGAAAAAAGCCAAAGAAATGCAAGTTTTCTTAGTGATATTGGGCTTGATTTATTCCTAAGTAAACAGCTGTTTCCAGATTCATCCACAACTCCCAGCTGAGTGAATAGGGATTCTGACTGAATTCACCTCAAAATGGTAGTGAAATTCGGTTTGGAGACAATTAATATCTGTCACCTCAGCCAAAGTGTTCCATTTTATTTTCCAAAACAAAAAAACTCACTTTGGTCATGTTACCTATAGATTTCCAAGCTTCAAACGCCTATTTGTTGTGTTTTTTATTTCATAATGGCTACTCTGTCCAAAATCTTCCTTGTATTGCATCACATACAAAATTTGGGAAGGTAGAAGGCAAAGCCAACTCAGAAACAGAAAACATTTAGGAAATTGCCACTCAAGAAACCAAAAGTCAGCTGAGGCACCCAAAACCATGACAGCAAGCCAGAATTGGAGGAGGCAATCAGCTGAGTCCTGATTGAAAAAGGCCATTCTTCCGGGACCCTGAACTCCATATTCCAGCCTCAAAACCAAAGCTGACATCAGGAAATTCATTACAAATCACGATACATAAGAAAAATGAGAAAAAAGCCAAGAAATGCAAGAATCC
This sequence comes from Oryctolagus cuniculus, assembly GCF_964237555.1. Classification (NCBI taxonomy): domain Eukaryota; kingdom Metazoa; phylum Chordata; class Mammalia; order Lagomorpha; family Leporidae; genus Oryctolagus; species Oryctolagus cuniculus. The sequence goes on from NW_027208330.1 coordinate 72,143, forward strand.
ATAATGATATTGAGCTGGATTTAGTCGCAAGGAAACGGGCTGTTCCCGGATTCATCCACCCCTCCAGCTGACTGCCTGTGGAATTCTGACTGAATTAACCTGAAAATCGCAGTGAAACTCAGTTTGGAGGCAATTAATATCTGTCACCTCAGCCAAAGTGTTCCATTTTATTTTCCATAACACAAAAACTCACCTTGGTCGTGTTATCTGTAGATTTCTAAGCTTCAAACACCTATGTGTAGTGTTTTTTATTTCATAATGGCTGCTCTGGCCAAACTCTTGTTTGTATTGTGTCAGAATACAAAATTTGGGAAGGAAGAAGGCAAAACCAACTCAGACCCAGAAAACATTTAGGAAATTGCCGCTCAAGAAATCACAAATCAGCTGATGCACCCAAAAAAATGTCAGGATGCCAGAATTGGAACACGCCAACAGCTGTGCCCTGATTGAAAAAGAACCTTCCTCTTGTGCCCTGAACTCAATATGCCAGCCTCAAAACCAAAGCTCACATCAGAAAATTCATTACAAACCATGATAAATAAGAAAAATCAGAAAAAAGCCAAAGAAATGCAGGAGTTCTTAGTAATATTGGGCTTGATTTATTCTCTTATTGCTGGCTGGTTGCAGATTCATCCACACCTCCCAGCTGAGTGTCTGTGGTTTCTGACTGAATTAACATGAAAATCGCAGTGAAACTCGGTTTGGAGGCAATTAATATCTGTCACCTCAGCCAAAGTGTTCCACTTTATTTTCCAATACACAAAAACTCACCTTGTTCATGCTACCTGCAGATTTCTAAGCTTCAAACGCAATTTGTTGTGTTGTTTATTTCATAATGGCTACTGTGCCCAAACTCTGGTTTGTATTGTGTCAGAATGCAAAATTTCAAAAGGGAGAAGGCAAAAGCAACTCAGACCCAGAAAACATTTAGGAAATTTTCACTCAAGAAACCAAAAGTCAGCTGAGGCACCCAAAACAATGACAGCAAGCCAGAATTGGAGCACGCCAACAGCTGTGCCCTGATTGAAAAAGAACCTTCCTCTTGTGCCCTGAACTCAATATGCCAGCCTCAAAACCAAAGCTCACATCAGAAAATTCATTACAAACCATGATACATAAGAAAAATGAGAAAAAAGCCAAAGAAATGCAAGAATCCCTAATTATATTGGGCTTGATTTAGTCGCAAGGAAACCGGCTGTTCCCGGATTCATTCGCCCCTCAAGCTGACAGCCTGTGGAATTCTGACTGAATTAACCTGAAAATCGCAGTGAAACTCAGTTTGGAGGCAATTAATATCTGTCACCTCAGCCAAAGTGTTCCATTTGATTTTCCAAAACAGAAAAACTCACCTTGGTTGTTTTACCTGTAGATGTCTAAGTTTCAACATCCTATTTGTTGTGTGTTTTATTTCATAATGGCTACTCTGTCCAAACTATTGTATGTATTGCATCAGAATACAAAATTTGGGAAGGAAGAAGGCAAAGCCAACTCAGACCCTGAAAACATTTAGGAAATTGGCACTCAAGAAACCACAAATCGGCTGAGGCACCCAAAACAATGACAGCAAGCCAGAAGTGGAGCAAGCCAACAGCTGTGCCCTGATTGAAAAAGAACCTTCCTCTTGTGCCCTGAACTCAATATGCCAGCCTCAAAACCAAAGCTCACATCAGAAAATTCATTACAAACCATGATAAATAAGGGAAATGTGAAAAAGCCAAAGAAATGCAAGAGTCCTTTGTGATATTTGGCAGGATTTAGACACAAAGAAACTGGCTGTTTCCAGATTCATCCCCCCCTTCCACAGACTGACTTTGGAATTCTGATTGAATTCACCTCAAAATCGCTCTCACACTCCATTTGGAGGGAATTAGAATCTGTCCCCTCAGCAGAAGCGTCCCATGTCATTTTCCAAAACACAGAATCTCATCTTGGTTGTGTTGCCTATGGATTTCTAATCCTGAAAGGTCAATTTGCTGTGTTTTTTTTTTTTTCTTTCATAATGGCTACTCTCCAAAATCTTGCTTGTATTGCATCAGAATACAAAAATTGGGAAGGAAGAAGGCAAAACCAACTCAGACCCCGAAAACATTTAGGAAATTGCCACAAAAGAAACCACAAATCAGCTGAGGCACCCAAAACAATGACAGCAAGCCAGCAGTGGAGCAAGCCAACAGCTGTGCCCTGATTGAAAAAGAACCTTCCTCTTGTGCCCTGAACTCAATATGCCAGCCTCAAAACCAAAGCTCACATCAGAAAATTCATACAAACCATGATAAATAAGGGAAATGTGAAAAAGCCAAAGAAATGCAAGCCTGTGGAATCCTAACTGAATTAACTGAATTAACCTGAAAATCGCAGTGAAACTGAGTTTGGAGGCAATTAATATCTGTCACCTCAGCCAAAATGTTCCATTTCATTTTCCAAAACACAAAAACAGCTTGGTCATGTTACCTGTAGATTTGTATGCTTCAAACACCTATTTGTTGTGTTTTTTATTTCATAATGGCTACTCTGACCAAAATCTTGCTTGTATTGCATCAGAATACAAAATTTGGGAAGGAAGAAGGCAAAGCCAACTCAGACCCAGAAAACTTTTAGGAAATTGCAGCTCAAAAAACCAAAAGTCAGCTGAGGCACCCAAAACAAGGACAGCAAGCCAGAATTGGAGCAAGCCAACAGCTGTGCCCTGATTGAAAAAGAACCTTCCTCTTGTACCCTGAACTCAATATGCCAGCCTCAAAACCAAAGCTCATATCAGAAAATTCATTACAAACCATGATAAACAAGAAAAAAGAGAAAAAAGCCAAAAAAATGCAAGAATCCATAATGATATAGGGCTTGATTTAGTCACTAGGAAACCAACTATTCACGGATTCATCCACCCCTCCAGCTGCTGCCTGTGGAATTCTGAATGAATTAACCTGAAAATCGCAGTGAAACTCAGTTTGGAGGCAATTAATATCTGTCACCTCAGCCAAAGTGTTCCATTTTATTTTCCAAAACACAAAAACTCACCTTGGTCATGTTACCTGTTGATTTCTAAGCTTCAAACGCCTATTAGTTGTGTTTTTTATTTCATAATGGCTACTCTGTCGAAAATCTCGCTTGTATTGCATCAGAATACAAAATTTGGGAAGGAAGAAGGCAAAGCCAACTCAGACCCAGAGAACATTTAGGAAATTGCCACACAGGAAACCACAAATTGGCTGAGGAACCCAAAACAATGACAGCAAGCCAGAATTGCAGCAAGCCAACAACTGTACCCTCTTTGAAAAAGACAGGTCCTCCAGTACCCTAAACTCCATATTGCAGCCTCAAAACCAAGCTCACATCAGAAAATACATTACAAACCATGATAAATCAGGGAAATGTGAAAAAGCCAAAGAAATGCAAGAGTCCTTTGTGATATTTGGCTGGATTCAGATACAAGGAAACTGGCTGTTTCCAGATTCATCCCCCCCTTCCACAGACTGACTTTGGAATTCTGATTGAATTCACCTCAAAATCGCACTCACACTCAATTTGGAGGGAATTAGAATCTGTCCCCTCAGCAGAAGGGTTCCTTGTCATTTTCCAAAACACAGAAACTCATCTTGGTCGTGTAGCCTGTAGATTTCTAATCCTGAAAGGGCAATGCTCTGTGTTTTTTTTTTTTTTCTTTCATAATGGCTACTCTCCAAAATCTTGCTTGTATTGCATCAGAATACAAAATTTGGGAATAAGTAGGCAAAACCGACTCAGACCCAGAAAACATTTAGGAAATTGGCACTCAAGAAACCACAAATCAGCTGAGACACCCAAAACAATGACAGCAAGGCAGAATTGGAGCAAGCCAACAGCTGTGCCCTGATTGAAAAAGAACCTTCCTCTTGTGCCTGAACTCAATATGCCAGCCTCAAAACCAAAGCTCACATCAGAAAATTCATTACAAACCATGATAAATAAGAAAAAAGAGAAAAAAGCCAAAAAAATGCAAGAATCCATAATGATATAAGGCTTGATTTAGTCACAAGGAAACCGGCTGTTCCTGGATTCATCCATCCCTCCAGCTGACTGTCTGTGGAATTCTGACTGAATTAACCTGAAAATCACAGTGAAACTCAGTTTGGAGGCAGTTAATATCTGTCACCTCAGCCAAAGTGTTCCATTTTATTTTCATAAACACAAAAACTCACCTTGGTTATGTTACCTGTAGATTTCAAAGCTTCAAACGCCTATTTGTTGTGTTTTTTATTTCATATTGGCTATTCTGTACAAACTCTTCTTGGCATTGCATCAGAATACAAAATTTGGGAAGGAAGAAGGCAAAGCCAACTCAGACCCAGAAAACATTTGGGAAATTGCCACACAAGAAACCACAAATCGGCTGAGGTACTCAAAATAAGGACAGCAAGCCAGAACTGCAGCCAGCCAACAGCTGTGCCCTGATTGAAAAAGAACCATCCTCTTCTGCCCTGAACTCAATATGCCAGCCTCAAAACCAAAGCTCACATCAGAAAATTCATTACAAACCATGATAAATAAGAAAAAAGAGAAAAAAGCCAAAGAAATGCAAGAGTACTTTGTGATATTTCGCTGGATTTAGACACAAGGAAACTGGATGTTTCCAGATTCATCCCCCCCTTCCACAGACTGACTTTGGAATTCTGATTGAATTCACCTCAAAATCACACTCACAATCATTTGGGAGGGAATTAGAATCTGTCCCCTCAGCAGAAGCGTTCTATGTCATTTTCCAAAACACAGAAACTCATCTTGGTCGTGTAGCCTGTAGATTTCTAATCCTGAAAGGGCAATGCGCTTTTTTTTTTTTCTTTCATAATGGCTACTCTCCAAAATCTTGCTTGTATTGCATCAGAATACAAAATTTGGGAATAAGAAGGCAAAACCGACTCAGACCCAGAAAACATTTAGGAAATTGGCACTCAAGAAACCACAAATCGGCTGAGGCACCCAAAACAATGACAGCAAGCCAGAATTGGAGCAAGCCAACAGCTGTGCCCTGATTGAAAAAGAACCTGCCTCTTGTGCCCTGAACTCAATATGCCAGCCTCAAAACCAAAGCTCACATCAGAAAATTCATTACAAACCAAGATAAATAAGGGAAATGTGAAAAAGCCAAAGAAATGCAAGAGTCCTTTGTGATATTTGGCAGGATTTAGACACAAAGAAACTGGCTGTTTCCAGATTCATCCCCCCCTTCCACAGACCGACTTTGGAATTCTGATTGAATTCACCTCAAAATCGCTCTCACACTCCATTTGGAGGGCATTAGAATCTGTCCCCTCAGCAGAAGCGTTCCATGTCATTTTCCAAAACACAGAATCTCACCTTGGTTGTGTTGCCTATGGATTTCTAATCCTGAAAGGTCAATTTGCTGTGTTTTTTTTTTTTCTTTAATAATGGCTACTCTGTCCAAAATCTTGCTTGTATTGCATCAGAATACAAAAATTGGGAAGGAAGAACGCAAAACCAACTCAGACCCCGAAAACATTTAGGAAATTGCCACACAAGAAACCACAAATCTGCTGAGGCACCCAAAACAATGACAGCAAGCCAGAAGTGGAGCAAGCCAACAGCTGTGCCCTGATTGAAAAAGAACCTTCCTCTTGTGCCCTGAACTCAATATGCCAGCCTCAAAACCAAAGCTCACATCAGAAAATTCATACAAACCATGATAAATAAGGGAAATGTGAAAAAGCCAAAGAAATGCAAGCCTGTGGAATCCTAACTGAATTAACTGAATTAACCTGAAAATCGCAGTGAAACTGAGTTTGGAGGCAATTAATATCTGTCACCTCAGCCAAAATGTTCCATTTCATTTTCCAAAACACAAAAACAGCTTGGTCATGTTACCTGTAGATTTGTATGCTTCAAACACCTATTTGTTGTGTTTTTTATTTCATAATGGCTACTCTGACCAAAATCTTGCTTGTATTGCATCAGAATACAAAATTTGGGAAGGAAGAAGGCAAAGCCAACTCAGACCCAGAAAACTTTTAGGAAATTGCAGCTCAAAAAACCAAAAGTCAGCTGAGGCACCCAAAACAAGGACAGCAAGCCAGAATTGGAGCAAGCCAACAGCTGTGCCCTGATTGAAAAAGAACCTTCCTCTTGTACCCTGAACTCAATATGCCAGCCTCAAAACCAAAGCTCATATCAGAAAATTCATTACAAACCATGATAAACAAGAAAAAAGAGAAAAAAGCCAAAAAAATGCAAGAATCCATAATGATATAGGGCTTGATTTAGTCACTAGGAAACCAACTATTCACGGATTCATCCACCCCTCCAGCTGCTGCCTGTGGAATTCTGAATGAATTAACCTGAAAATCGCAGTGAAACTCAGTTTGGAGGCAATTAATATCTGTCACCTCAGCCAAAGTGTTCCATTTTATTTTCCAAAACACAAAAACTCACCTTGGTCATGTTACCTGTTGATTTCTAAGCTTCAAACGCCTATTTGTTGTGTTTTTTATTTCATAATGGCTACTCTGTCGAAAATCTCGCTTGTATTGCATCAGAATACAAAATTTGGGAAGGAAGAAGGCAAAGCCAACTCAGACCCAGAGAACATTTAGGAAATTGCCACACAGGAAACCACAAATTGGCTGAGGAACCCAAAACAATGACAGCAAGCCAGAATTGCAGCAAGCCAACAACTGTACCCTCTTTGAAAAAGACAGGTCCTCCAGTACCCTAAACTCCATATTGCAGCCTCAAAACCAAGCTCACATCAGAAAATACATTACAAACCATGATAAATCAGGGAAATGTGAAAAAGCCAAAGAAATGAAAGAGTCCTTTGTGATATTTGGCTGGATTCAGATACAAGGAAACTGGCTGTTTCCAGATTCATCCCCCCCTTCCACAGACTGACTTTGGAATTCTGATTGAATTCACCTCAAAATCGCACTCACACTCAATTTGGAGGGAATTAGAATCTGTCCCCTCAGCAGAAGGGTTCCTTGTCATTTTCCAAAACACAGAAACTCATCTTGGTCGTGTAGCCTGTAGATTTCTAATCCTGAAAGGGCAATGCTCTGTGTTTTTTTTTTTTTTTTCTTTCATAATGGCTACTCTCCAAAATCTTGCTTGTATTGCATCAGAATACAAAATTTGGGAATAAGTAGGCAAAACCGACTCAGACCCAGAAAACATTTAGGAAATTGGCACTCAAGAAACCACAAATCAGCTGAGACACCCAAAACAATGACAGCAAGGCAGAATTGGAGCAAGCCAACAGCTGTGCCCTGATTGAAAAAGAACCTTCCTCTTGTGCCTGAACTCAATATGCCAGCCTCAAAACCAAAGCTCACATCAGAAAATTCATTACAAACCATGATAAATAAGAAAAAAGAGAAAAAAGCCAAAAAAATGCAAGAATCCATAATGATATAAGGCTTGATTTAGTCACAAGGAAACCGGCTGTTCCCGGATTCATCCATCCCTCCAGCTGACTGTCTGTGGAATTCTGACTGAATTAACCTGAAAATCACAGTGAAACTCAGTTTGGAGGCAGTTAATATCTGTCACCTCAGCCAAAGTGTTCCATTTTATTTTCATAAACACAAAAACTCACCTTGGTTATGTTACCTGTAGATTTCAAAGCTTCAAACGCCTATTTGTTGTGTTTTTTATTTCATATTGGCTATTCTGTACAAACTCTTCTTGGCATTGCATCAGAATACAAAATTTGGGAAGGAAGAAGGCAAAGCCAACTCAGACCCAGAAAACATTTGGGAAATTGCCACACAAGAAACCACAAATCGGCTGAGGTACTCAAAATAAGGACAGCAAGCCAGAACTGCAGCCAGCCAACAGCTGTGCCCTGATTGAAAAAGAACCATCCTCTTCTGCCCTGAACTCAATATGCCAGCCTCAAAACCAAAGCTCACATCAGAAAATTCATTACAAACCATGATAAATAAGAAAAAAGAGAAAAAAGCCAAAGAAATGCAAGAGTACTTTGTGATATTTCGCTGGATTTAGACACAAGGAAACTGGATGTTTCCAGATTCATCCCCCCCTTCCACAGACTGACTTTGGAATTCTGATTGAATTCACCTCAAAATCACACTCACAATCATTTGGGAGGGAATTAGAATCTGTCCCCTCAGCAGAAGCGTTCTATGTCATTTTCCAAAACACAGAAACTCATCTTGGTCGTGTAGCCTGTAGATTTCTAATCCTGAAAGGGCAATGCGCTTTTTTTTTTTTCTTTCATAATGGCTACTCTCCAAAATCTTGCTTGTATTGCATCAGAATACAAAATTTGGGAATAAGAAGGCAAAACCGACTCAGACCCAGAAAACATTTAGGAAATTGGCACTCAAGAAACCACAAATCGGCTGAGGCACCCAAAACAATGACAGCAAGCCAGAATTGGAGCAAGCCAACAGCTGTGCCCTGATTGAAAAAGAACCTGCCTCTTGTGCCCTGAACTCAATATGCCAGCCTCAAAACCAAAGCTCACATCAGAAAATTCGTTACAAACCAAGATAAATAAGGGAAATGTGAAAAAGCCAAAGAAATGCAAGAGTCCTTTGTGATATTTGGCAGGATTTAGACACAAAGAAACTGGCTGTTTCCAGATTCATCCCCCCCTTCCACAGACCGACTTTGGAATTCTGATTGAATTCACCTCAAAATCGCTCTCACACTCCATTTGGAGGGCATTAGAATCTGTCCCCTCAGCAGAAGCGTTCCATGTCATTTTCCAAAACACAGAATCTCACCTTGGTTGTGTTGCCTATGGATTTCTAATCCTGAAAGGTCAATTTGCTGTGTTTTTTTTTTTTCTTTAATAATGGCTACTCTGTCCAAAATCTTGCTTGTATTGCATCAGAATACAAAAATTGGGAAGGAAGAACGCAAAACCAACTCAGACCCCGAAAACATTTAGGAAATTGCCACACAAGAAACCACAAATCTGCTGAGGCACCCAAAACAATGACAGCAAGCCAGAAGTGGAGCAAGCCAACAGCTGTGCCCTGATTGAAAAAGAACCTTCCTCTTGTGCCCTGAACTCAATATGCCAGCCTCAAAACCAAAGCTCACATCAGAAAATTCATTACAAACCATTATAAATAAGAAAAAAAGAGAAAAAAGCCAAAAACATGCAAGAATCCATAATGATATAGGGCTTGATTTAGTTGCAAGGAAACCGGCTGTTCCCAGATTCATCCACCACTAAAGCTGACTGCCTGTGGAATTCTGACTGAATTAACCTGACAATCCCAGTGAAACTCAAGAAACCAAATTTCAGCTGAGGCACCCAAAACAAAGACAATAGCCAGAATTGGAGCACACCAACAGCTGTGCCCTGTTTGAAAAAGACCATTCCTCCGGTGCCCTGAACCCTATATTGCAGCCTCAAAAACAAAGCTCACATCAGAAAATTCATTACAAACCATGATAAATTAGGGAAATGTGAAAAAGCCAAAGAAATGCAAGAGTCCTTTGTGATATTTAGCTGGAATTAGACACAAAGAAACTGGCTGTTTCCAGATTCATACCCCCCTTCCACAGACTGACTTTGGAATTCTGATTGAATTCACCTCAAAATCGCACTCACACTCATTTGGGAGGGAATTAGAATCTGTCCCCTCAGCAGAAGCGTTCTATGTCATTTTCCAAAACACAGAAACTCATCTTGGTCGTGTTGCCTGTAGATTTCTAATCCTGAAAGGGCAATGCGCTGTGTTTTTTTTTTTTTTTCTTTCTTTCATAATGGCTACTCTCCAAAATCTTGCTTGTATTGCATCAGAATACAAAATTTGGGAATAAGAAGGCAAAACCGACTCAGACCCAGAAAACATTTAGGAAATTGGCACTCAAGAAACCACAAATCGGCTGAGGCACCCAAAACAATGACAGCAAGCCAGAAGTGGAGCAAGCCAACAGCTGTGCCCTGATTGAAAAAGAACCTTCCTCTTGTGCCCTGAACTCAATATGCCAGCCTCAAAACCAAAGCTCACATCAGAAAATTCATTACAAACCATGATAAATAAGGGAAATGTGAAAAAGCCGAAGAAATGCAAGAGTCCTTTGTGATATTTGGCAGGATTTAGACACAAAGAAACTGGCTGTTTCCAGATTCATCCCCCCCTTCCACAGACTGACTTTGGAATTCTGATTGAATTCACCTCAAAATCGCTCTCACACTCCATTTGGAGGGAATTAGAATCTGTCCCCTCAGCAGAAGCGTTCCATGTCATTTTCCAAAACACAGAATCTCATCTTGGTTGTGTTGCCTATGGATTTCTAATCCTGAAAGGTCAATTTGCTGTGTTTTTTTTTTTCTTTCATAATGGCTACTCTGTCCAAAATCTTGCTTGTATTGCATCATACAAACCCTTGTTTGTATGGCGTCAGAATACAAAATTTGGGAAGGAAGAAGGCAAAACCGACTCAGACCCAGAAAACATTTAGGAAATTGGCACTCAAGAAACCACAAATCGGCTGAGGCACCCAAAACAATGACAGCAAGCCATAATTGGAGCAAGCCAACAGCTGTACCCTGTTTGAAAAAGAACCTTCCTCTTTTACCCTGAACTCAATATGCCAGCCTCAGAACCAAAGCTCACATCAGAAAATTCATTACAAACCATGATAAATAAGAAAAAGGAGAAAAAAGACAAAGAAATGCAAGAATCCGTAATGATATCGGGCTTGATATAGTCGCAAGGAAACCGGCTGCTCCCGGATTCATCCACCCCTCCAGCTGACTGCCTATGGAATTTTGACTGAATTAACCTCAAAATAGCAGTGAAACTCATTTTGGAGACAATTAATATTTGTCACCTCAGCTAAAGTGTTCCATTTTATTTTGCAAAACACAAAAACTCACCTTGGTCGTGTTACCTGTAGATTTCTAAACTTCAAATGCCTATTTGTTGTGTTTTTTATTTCATAATGGCTATTCTACCCAAACTCTTGTTTGTATGGCGTCAGAATACAAAATTTGGGAAGGAAGAAGGGAAAAACAACTCAGACCCAGAAAACATTTAGCAAATTGCCACTCAAGAAACCACAAATCAGCTGAGGATCCCAAACAATGAAAGCAAGCCAGAATTGAGGCAGGCCAATAGCTGTGCCCTGTTTGAAACAGAACATTCCTCTTGCTCCCTGAACTCCATTTTGCAGCCTCAAAAACAAAGCTCATATCAGAAAATTCATTACAAACCATGATAAATAAGAAAAAGGAGAAAAAAGCCAAAGAAATGCAAGAATCCGTAATGTTATTGGGCTTGATTTAGTCACATGGAAGCCGGCTGTTCGCGGATTCATTCACCCCTCCAGTTGACTGCCTGTGGAATTCTGACTGAATTAACCTGAAAATCGCAGTGAAACTCAGTTTGGAGGCAATTAATATCTGTCACCTCAGCCAAAGTGTTCCATTTGATTTTGCAAAACACAAATCTCACCTTGGTCGTGTTACCTGTAGATTTCTAAGCTTCAAACGCCTATTTGTTGTGTTTTTCTATTTCATAATGGCTACTCTGCCGAAACTCTTGTTTGTATGGCATCAGAATACAAAATTTGGGTAGGAAGAAGGCAAAGCCAACTCAGACCCAGAAAACATTTAGGAAATTGCCGCTCACAAACCACATATCGGCTGAGGCACCCACAACAATGACAGCAAGCCAGAATTGGAGCAGGCCAACTGCTGTGCCCTGTTTGAAAAAGACCATTCCCCCGGTGCTCTGAACTCCATATTGCAGCCATAAAACCAAAGCTCACATCAGAAAATTCATTACAAACCATGATAAATAGGAAATCAGAGAAAAAAGCCAAAGAAATGCAAGAATCCATAATGACATTTGGCCTTATTAGTCACAAGGAAACCGGCGGTAGCTGGATTCATCCTCTGCTCCAGCTCACTGCCTGTGGAATTCTGACTGAATTAACCTGAAAATCGCAGTGAAACTCAGTTTGGAGGCAATTAATATCTGTCACCTCAGCCAAAGTGTTCCATTTTATTTGCCAAAACACAAAAACTCACCTTGGTCATGTTACCTGTAGATTTCTAAGCTTCAAATGCCTATTTGTTGTGTTTTTTATTTCATAATAGCTACTCTGCCCAAACTCTTGTTTGTATGGCGTCAGAATACAAAATTTGGGAAGGAAGAAGGCAAAACCAACTCAGACCCAGAAAACATTTAGGAAATTGCCACTCAAGAAACCACAAATCGGCTGAGGATTCCAAAACAATGAAAGCAAGCCAGAATTGGGGCAGGCCAATTGCTGTGCCCTGTTTGAAAAAGAGCCTTCCTCTGGTGCCCTGAACTCCATATTGCAGCCTCAAAACCAAAGCTCACATCAGAAAATTCATTACAAACCAGGATAAATAAGAAAAAGGAGAAAAAAGCCAAAGAAATGCAAGAATCCGTAATGTTATTGGGCTTGATTTAGTCACATGGAAGCCGGCTGTTCGCGGATTCATTCACCCCTCCAGTTGACTGCCTGTGGAATTCTGACTGAATTCACCTGAAAATCGCAGTGAAACTCAGTTTGGAGGCAATTAATATCTGTCACCTCAGCCAAAGTGTTCCATTTTATTTTCCAAAACACAAAAAATCACCTTGGTCGTGTTACCTGTAGATTTCTAAGCTTCAAATGCCTATTTGTTGTGTTTTTCATTTCATAATGGCTACTCTGCCCAAACTCTTGTTTGTTTGGCGTCAGAATACAAAATTTGGGAAGGAAGAAGGCAAAACCAACTCAGACCCAGAAAACATTTAGGAAATTGCCACTCAAGAAACCAAGTCAGCTGAGGTATGCAAAACAATGACAGCAAGCCAGAATTGGAGCAAGCCAACAGCTGTGCCCTGTTTGAAAAAGAATCTTCCTCTTCTGCCCAGAACTCAATATGCCAGCCTCAGAACCAAAGCTCACATCAGAGCATTCATTACAAACCATGATAAATAAGAAAAAGGAGAAAAAAGCAAAAGAAATGCAAGAATCCATAATGATATAGGGCTTGATTTAGTCGCTAGGAAACCGGCTGTTCCAGGAATCATCCACCCCTCCAGCTGACTGCCTGTGGAATTCTGACAGAATTATCCTGAAAATCGCAGGGAAACTCAGTTTGGAGGCAATTAATATCTGTCACCTCAGCCAAAGTGTTCCATTTGATTTTGCAAAACACAAATCTCACCTTGGTCGTGTTACCTGTAGATTTCTAAGCTTCAAACCCTTTTGATGTGTTTTTCTATTTCATAATGCCTACTCTGCCGAAACTCTTATTTGTATGGCGTCAGCATACAAAATTTGGGAAGGAAGAAGGCAAAACCAACTCAGACCCAGAAAACATTTAGGAAATTGCCACTCACAAACCACATATCGGCTGAGGCACCCAAAACAATGACAGCAAGCCAGAATTGGAGCAGGTCAACAGCTGTGCCCTGTTTGAAAAAGACCATTCCCCCGGTACCCTAAACTCCATATTGCAGCCACAAAACCAAAGCTCACATCAGAAAATTCATTACAAACCATGATAAATAGGAAATCAGAGAAAAAATCCAAAGAAATGCAAGAATCCATAATGACATTTGGCCTTATTAGTCACAAGGAAACCGGCGGTAGCTGGATTCATCCTCTGCTCCAGCTCACTGCCTGTGGAATACTGACTGAATTCACCTGAAAATCGCAGTGAAACTCAGTTTGGAGGCAATTACTATCTGTCACCTCAGCCAAAGTGTTCCATTTGATTTTCCAAAACACAAAAACTCACCTTGGTCATGTTACCTGTAGATTTCTAACCTTCAAACGCCTATTTGTTGTGTTTTTTATTTCATAATGGCTACTCTGCCCAAACTGTTGTTTGTATGGCGTCAGAATACAAAATTTGAGAAGGAAGAGGGCAAAACCAACTCAGACCCCGAAAACATTTAGGAAATTGCTGCTCAGAATCCACAAATCGGCTGAGGCACCCAAAACAATGACAGCAAGCCAGAATTGAAGCAGGCCAACAGCTGTGCCCTGTTTGAAAAAGACCATTCCTCTGGTGCCCTGAACTCCATATTGCAGCCTCAAAACCAAAGCTCACATCAGAAAATTCATTACAATCCATGATAAATAAGAAAACATAGAAGAAATCCAAAGAAATGCAAGAATCCATAATGACATTTGGCCTGAATAGTCACAAGGAAACCGGCTGTTCCCGGATTCATCCACACCTCCAGCTGACAGCCTGTGGAATTCTGACTGAATTAACCTGAAAATCGCAGTGAAACTCTGTTTGGGGGCAATTAATATCTGTCACCTCAGCCAAAGTGTTCCATTTTATTTTCCAAAACACAAAAAATCACCTTGGTCGTGTTACCTGTAGATTTCTAAGCTTCAAATGCCTATTTGTTGTGTTTTTCATTTCATAATGGCTACTCTGCCCAAACTCTTGTTTGTTTGGCGTCAGAATACAAAATTTGGGAAGGAAGAAGGCAAAACCAACTCAGACCCAGAAAACATTTAGGAAATTGCCACTCAAGAAACCAAGTCAGCTGAGGTATGCAAAACAATGACAGCAAGCCAGAATTGGAGCAGGCCAACAGCTGTGCCCTGTTTGAAAAAGAATCTTCCTCTTCTGCCCAGAACTCAATATGCCAGCCTCAGAACCAAAGCTCACATCAGAGCATTCATTACAAACCATGATAAATAAGAAAAAGGAGAAAAAAGCAAAAGAAATGCAAGAATCCATAATGATATAGGGCTTGATTTAGTCGCTAGGAAACCGGCTGTTCCAGGAATCATCCACCCCTCCAGCTGCCTGCCTGTGGAATTCTGACAGAATTATCCTGAAAATCGCAGGGAAACTCAGTTTGGAGGCAATTAATATCTGTCACCTCAGCCAAAGTGTTCCATTTGATTTTGCAAAACACAAATCTCACCTTGGTCGTGTTACCTGTAGATTTCTAAGCTTCAAACCCTTTTGATGTGTTTTTCTATTTCATAATGCCTACTCTGCCGAAACTCTTATTTGTATGGCGTCAGCATACAAAATTTGGGAAGGAAGAAGGCAAAACCAACTCAGACCCAGAAAACATTTAGGAAATTGCCACTCACAAACCACATATCGGCTGAGGCACCCAAAACAATGACAGCAAGCCAGAATTGGAGCAGGTCAACAGCTGTGCCCTGTTTGAAAAAGACCATTCCCCCGGTACCCTAAACTCCATATTGCAGCCACAAAACCAAAGCTCACATCAGAAAATTCATTACAAACCATGATAAATAGGAAATCAGAGAAAAAATCCAAAGAAATGCAAGAATCCATAATGACATTTGGCCTTATTAGTCACAAGGAAACCGGCGGTAGCTGGATTCATCCTCTGCTCCAGCTCACTGCCTGTGGAATACTGACTGAATTCACCTGAAAATCGCAGTGAAACTCAGTTTGGAGGCAATTACTATCTGTCACCTCAGCCAAAGTGTTCCATTTGATTTTCCAAAACACAAAAACTCACCTTGGTCATGTTACCTGTAGATTTCTAACCTTCAAACGCCTATTTGTTGTGTTTTTTATTTCATAATGGCTACTCTGCCCAAACTGTTGTTTGTATGGCGTCAGAATACAAAATTTGAGAAGGAAGAGGGCAAAACCAACTCAGACCCCGAAAACATTTAGGAAATTGCTGCTCAGAATCCACAAATCGGCTGAGGCACCCAAAACAATGACAGCAAGCCAGAATTGAAGCAGGCCAACAGCTGTGCCCTGTTTGAAAAAGACCATTCCTCTGGTGCCCTGAACTCCATATTGCAGCCTCAAAACCAAAGCTCACATCAGAAAATTCATTACAATCCATGATAAATAAGAAAACATAGAAGAAATCCAAAGAAATGCAAGAATCCATAATGACATTTGGCCTGAATAGTCACAAGGAAACCGGCTGTTCCCGGATTCATCCACACCTCCAGCTGACAGCCTGTGGAATTCTGACTGAATTAACCTGAAAATCGCAGTGAAACTCAGTTTGGAGGCAATTAGTATCTGTCACCTCAGCCAAAGTGTTCCATTTTATTTTCCAAAACACAAAAACTCACCTTGGTCATTTTACCTGTAGATTTTGAAGGTTTAAACGCCTATTTGTTGTGTTTTTTATTTCATAGTGGCTACTCTGCTGAGACTCTTGTTTGTATGGCATCAGAATACAAAATTTGGGAAGGAAGAAGGCAAAACCAACTCAGACCCAGAAACATTTAGGAAATTGCCGCTCAGAATACACAAATCGGCTGAGGCACCCAAAACAATGACAGCAAGCCAGAATTGGAGCAGGCCAAATCTGTGCCCTGTTTGAAAAAGAGCCTTCCTCTTGCACCCTGAACTCCAGATTGCAGCCTCAAAACCAAAGCTCACATCAGAAAATTCATTACAAACCATGATAAAGAAGAAAAAGGAGAAAAAGCCAAAGAAATGCAAGAATCCATAATGATATTGGGCTTGATTCAGTCACAAGGAAACCGGCTGTTCCCCGATTCATCCACTCCTCCAGCTGACTGCCTGTGGAATTCTGACTGAATTAACCTGAAAATCGCAGTGAAACTCAGTTTGGAGGCAATTAATATCTGTCACCACAGCCAAAGTGTTCCATTTTATATTCCAAAACACAAAAACTCACCTTGGTCATGTTACCTGTAGATTTCTAAGCTTCAAATGCCTGTTTGTTTTGTGTTTCATTTCATAATGGCTACTCTCCCCAAACTCTTGTTTGTATGCCGTCAGAATACAAAATTTGGGAAGGAGGAAGGCAAAACCAACTCAGACCCAGAAAACATTTAGGAAATTGCCGCACAGAATCCACAAATCGGCTGAGGTACTCAAAACAATGACAGGAAGCCAGAATTGGAGCAGGCCAACAGCTGTGCCCTGTTTGAAAAAGACCATTCCTCTGGTGCCCTGAACTCCATATTCAGCCACAAACCAAAGCTCACATCAGAAAATTCATTACAAACCATGATAAAAAAGAAAACAGAGAAAAAAGCCAAAGAAATGCAAGAATCCATAGTGACATTTGGCCTTATTAGTCACAAGGAAACCGGCTATTCCCGGATTCATCCTCTGCTCCAGCTCACTGCCTGTGGAATCCTGACTGAATTCACCTGAAAATACCAGTGAAACTCAGTTTGGAGCCAATTACTATCTGTCACCTCAGCCAAAGTGTTCCATTTGTTTTTCCAAAACACAAAAACTCACTTTGGTCAAGTTACCAGTAGATTTTGTAGGTTTAAACGCCTATTTCTTGTGTTTTTTATTTCATAATGGCTAATCTGCCCAAACTCTTGTTTGTGTGCCATCAGAATACATAATTTGGGAAGGAAGAAGGCAAAACCAACTCAGACCCCGAAAACATTTAGGAAATTGCCGCTCAAGAAACCAAAAATCAGCTGAGGCACCCAAAACAATGACAGCAAGCCAGAATTGAAGCAGGCCAACAGCTGTGCCCTGTTTGAAAAAGACCATTCCTCTGGTGCCCTGAACTCCATATTGCAGCCTCAAAAGCAAAGCTCACATCAGAAAATTCATTACAATCCATGATAAATAAGAAAACATAGAAAAAATCCAAAGAAATGCAAGAATCCATAATGACATTTGGCCTGAATAGTCACAAGGAAACCGGCTGTTCCCGGATTCATCCACACCTCCAGCTGACAGCCTGTGGAATTCTGACTGAAATAACCTGAAAATCGCAGTGAAACTCAGTTTGGAGGCAATTAGTATCTGTCACCTCAGCCAAAGTGTTCCATTTTTTTTTCCAAAACACAAAAACTCACCTTGGTAATGTTACCTGTAGATTTCTAAGCTTCAAATGCCTATTTGTTGTGGTTTTTATTTCATAATTGCTACTCTGTCCAAACTCTTGTTTGTGTTGCCTCAGAATACAAAATTAGGGAAGGAAGAAGGAAAAGCCAACTCAGATGCACAAAACATTTAGGAAATTGCCGCTCAAGAAACCACAAATTAGCTGAGGTATCGAAAACAATGACAGCAAGCCAGAATTGGAGCAAGACAACAGCTGTGCCCTGATTGAAATAGAACCTTCCTCTTGTGCCATGAACTCCATATTGCAGCCTCAAAACCAAAGCTCACATCAGAAAATTCATTACAAACCATAAAAAATAAGAAAAATGATAAAAAAGCCAAAGAAATGCAAGAATCCATAATGATATTGGGCTTGATTTAGTCGCAAGGAAACTGGCTGTTCCCAGATACATCCACCCCTCCAGCTGACAGCCTGTGGAATTCTGAGTGAATTAACCGGAGAAACACAGTGAAACTCAGTTTGGAGGCAATTAATATCTGTCACCTCAGCCAAAGTGTTCCATTTGATTTTCCAAAACACAAAACCTCACCTTGGTCGTGTTACCTGTAGATTTCAAAGCTTCAAATGCCTATTTGTTGTGTTTTACTTCATAATGGCTACTCTCCCCAAACTCTTATTTGTATGGCATCAGAATACAACATTTGGGAAGGAAGAAGGCAAACCCAATTCAGACCCAGAAAACATTTAGGAAATTGCCGCTCAAGAAACTAAAAGTCAGCTGAGGCACCCAAAATAATGACAGCAAGCCAGAATTGGAGCAGGCCAACAGCTGTGCCCTGTTTGAAAAAGACCATTCCTCCGTTACCCTGAACTCCATATTGCAGCCTCAAAACCAAAGCTCACATCAGAAAATTCATTACAAACCATGATGAATAATGGAAATGTGAATAAGCCAAAGAAATGCAAGAGTCCCTTGTGATACTTGGCGGGATTAGACAAAAGGAACCTGGCTGTTTCCAGTTTCATCCCCCCATCCACAGACTGACTTTGGACTTCTGATTGAATTCACCTCAAAATCCCACTCACATTCAATTTGGATGAATTAGTATCTCTCCCCTCAGCAGAAGGGTTCCATATCATTTTCCAAACCACAGAAACTCATCTTGGTCATGTTGCCTGTAGATTTCTAATCCTGAAAGGCCAATTTGCTGTGTTTATTGTTTTCTTTCATAATGGCTACTCTGTCGACAATCTTGCTTGTATTGCATGAGAATACACAATTTGGGTATGAAGAAGGGAAAACCAACTCAGACCCAGAAAATATTCAGCAAACTGACCCTCAAGAAACCAAAAGTCAGCTGAGGCACCCAACAATGACAGCAAGCCAGAATTGGAGCAAGCCAACAACTGTGCCCCAATTGAAAAAGAACCATTCTCTTGTGCCATGAACTCCATATTGCAGCCTCAAAACCAAAGCTCACATCAGAAAATTCATTACAAACCATGATAAATAAGGGAAATGTGAAAAAGCCAAAGAAATGCAAGAGTCCTTTGTGATATTTGGCTGGATTTAGACACAAGGAAACTGGCTGTTTCAGGATTCATCCCACCCTTAAACAGACTGACTTTGGAATTCTGATTGAATTCACCTCAAAATTGCACTCACACTCAATTTGGAGGAAATTAGTATCTGTCCCCTCGGCAGAAGGAGTCCAAGTCATTTTCCAAAACACAGAAACTCATCTTGATTGTGTTGCCTGTACAGTTCTAAACATGAAAGGCCAATTTGCTTTGTTTTTTTTTTTTTCTTTCATAATGGCTACTCTGTCAAAATCTTGCTTGTATTGCATCAGAATACAAAATTTGGGAATAAGAATGCAAAAGTAACTCAGACCCAGAAAACATTTAGGATATTGCCACTCAAGAATCCACAAATCAGCTGAGGCACCCAAAACAATGACAGCAAGCCAGAATTGGAGCAGGCCAACAGCTGTGCCCTGATTGAAAAACAACCTTCCTCTGGTGCCCTGAACTGAATATGCCAGCTTAAAACCAAAGCTCACATCAGAAAACTCATTACAAACCATGATACATAAGAAAAATGAGAAAAAAAGCCAAAGAAACGCAAGAATCCATAATGATATTGGGCTTGATTTAGTCAAAAGGAAACCAGCTATTCCCAGATTCATCCACCCCTCCAGCTGACTGCCTTGGAATTCTGACGGAATTATCCGGAAAATCGCAGGGAAACTCAGTTTGGAGGCAATTAATATCTGTCACCTCAGCCAAAGTGTCCCATTTTATTTTCCAAAACAAAAAAACTCACCTTGGTCGTATTACCTGTGGATTTCTAAGCATCAAACGCCTATTTATTGTGTTTTTTTTTTTATGGCAAAATGGCAAGTCTGTCCAAACTCTTTTTTGTATTGGGTCAGAATACAAAATTTTGGAAGGAAGAAGGAAAACCAACTCAGACGAACAAAACATTTAGGAAATTGATGCTCAAGAAACCTCAAATCGGCGGAGGCAACCAAAAAAATGCCAGTAAGCCAGAATTGGAGTAACCCAGCAGCTGTGCCCTGATTGAATAAGAACCTTCCTCTTGTGCCCTGAACTCCATATGCCAGCCTCAAAACCGAAACTCACATCAGAAAATTCATTACAAACCATGATAAATCAGAAAAATGAGACAAAAGCCAAAGAAATGCAAGAATCCATAATGATGTTGGAATGGATTTAGTTTTAAGGAAACTGGCTGTTCCCAGATTCATCCACCCCTCCAGCTGACTGCCTGTGGAATTCTGACTGAATTAACCGGAAAATCGCAGTGAAACTCAGTTTGGAGGCAATTAATATATGTCACCTCAGCCAAACTGTTCCATTTGATTTTCCAAAACACAAAAACTCACCTTGGTCATGTTACCTCTGGATTTCTAAGCTTCAAAACCTATTTGTTGTGTTTTTTATTTCATAATGGCCACTCTGCCCAAACTCTTGTTTGTATTGCGTCAGAATACTAAATTTGGGAAGGAAGAAGGCAAAACCAACTCAGACCCAGAAAACTTTTAAGAAATTGCTGCTCAAAAAACCTCAAATTGGCAGAGGCACCCAAAACAATGACAGCAAGCCAGAATTGGAGCAGGCCAACAGCTGTGCTCTGTTTGAAAAAGACCGTTCCCCCGGTGCCCTGAACTCCATATTACAGCCTCAAAAACAAAGCTCACATCAGAAAATTCATTACAAACCATGATAAATAAGAAAAATGAGAAAAAAGCCAAAGAAATCAAGAATCCATAATGATATTGGGCTTCATTTAGTCGCAAGAAAACGGGCTGTTCCCGGATTCATCCACCCCTCGTGCTGACTGCGTGTGGAATTCTGACTGAATTCACCTGAAAATCGCAGTGAAACTCAGTTTGGAGGCAATTAATATCTGTCACCTCAGCCAAAGTGTTCCATTTTTTTTTCCAAAACACAAAAACTCACCTTTGTTGTGTTACCTGTGGATTTCTAAGCTTCAAAAGCCTATTTGTGGTGTTTTTTATTTCATAATGGCTACCCTGCCGAAACTCTTGTTTGCATGGCGTCAGAATACAAAATTTGGGAAGGAAGAAGGCAAAACCAACTCAGACCCAGAAAACATTTAGGAAATTGCCGCTCAAGAAACCACAAATCGGCTGAGGCACTCAAAACAATGACAGCAAGCCAGAATTGGTGCAGGCCAACAGCTGTGCCCTGTTTGAAAAAGACCATTCCTCCGGTGCCCTGAACTCCATATTGCAGCCTCAAAACCAAAGCTCACATCAGAAAATTCATTACAAAGCATGCTGTATCAGAAAAAGGAGAAAAAAGCCAAAGAAATGCAAGAATCAAGAATGATATTGGGCTTGATTTAGTCGCAAGGAAACCGGCTGTTCCCGGATTCATCCACACCTCCAGCTGACTGCCTGTGGATCTGACTGAATTAACCGGAAAATCGCAGTGAAACTCAGTTTGGAGGCAATTAATATCTGTCACCTCAGCCAAAGTGTTCCATTTTATTTTCCAAAACACAAAAACTCACCTTGCTCGTGTTACCTATGGATTTATAAGCTTCAAAACCTATTCGTTGTGATTTTATTACATAATGGCTACTCTGCCGAAACTCTTGTTTGTATGGCGTCAGAATACAACATTTGGGAAGGAAGAAGGCAAAACCAACTCAGACCCTGAAAACATGTAGTAAATTGTCGCTCAAAAGACCAATAATCGGCTGAGGCACCCAAAACAATGACAGCAAGGCAGAATAGGAGCAAGTCAACAGCTGTGCACTTTTTGAAAAATAACCTTCCTCCGGTGCCCTGAACTCCATATTGCAGCCTCAAAACCAAAGCTCACATCAGAAAATTCATTACAAACCATGATAAATAAGAAAAATGAGACAAAAGCCAAAGAAATGCAAGAATCCATAATGATATTGGGCTTGATTGAGTCGCAAGGAAATTGGCTGTTCCCAGATTCATCCACCCCTCCAGCTGATGCCTGTGGAATTATGACTGAATTAACCGGAAAATCGCAGTGAACCTCAGTTTGGAGGCAATTAATATCTGTCACCTCAGCCAAAGTGTTCCATTTGATTTTTCAAAACACAAAAACTCACCTTGGTCGTGAACCTGTAGATTTCTAAGCTTCAAACGCCTATTTGTTGTGTTTTTTATTTCATAATCGCTACTCTGTCTGAACTCATGTTTGTATTGCGTCACAATACAAAATTTGGGAAGGAAGAAGGTAAAAACCTCTCAGACCCATAAAACATTTAGGAAATTGCCGCTCAAGAAACCAAAATCAGCTAAGGCACCCAAAACAATGACAGCAAGGCAGACTTGGAGCAAGTCAACAGCTGTGCCCTTTTTGAAAAATAACCTTCCTCTTGTGCCCTGAACTCCATATTGCAGCCTCAAAACCAAAGCTCACATCGGAAAATTCATTACAAACCATGATAAATAAGAAAAATGAGACAAAAGCCAAAGAAATGCTAGAATCCATAATGATATTGGGCTTGATTTAGTCGCAAGGAAATTGGCTGTTCCCAGATTCATCCACCCCTCCAGCTGACTGCCTGTGGAATTATGACTGAATTAACCTGAAAATCGCAGTGAACCTCAGTTTGGAGGCAATTAATATCTGTCACCTCAGCCAAAGTGTTCCGTTTTATTTTCCAAAATCAAAAACTCACCTTGGTCTCATTACGAGTAGACTTATAAGCTTCAAACGCCTATTTGTTGTGTTTTTTATTTCATAATGACTACTCTGTCCAAACTCTTGTTTGTATTCCATCAGAATACAAAATTTGGGAAGGAAGAAGGCAAAACCAACTCAGACCCAGAAAACATTTAGGACATTGCCGCTCAAGATACCAAAATTGAGCTGAGGCTCCCAAAACAATGACAGCAAGCCAGAATTGGAGCAAGCCAACAGCTGTACCCTGTTTGAAAAAGACCATTCCTCAGGTGCCCTGAACTCAATATTGCAACCTCAAAACCAAAGCTCACATCAGAAAATTCATTACAAACCATGATAAATAAGAAAAAGGAGAAAAAAGCCAAAGAAATGCAGAATCAAGAATGATATTGGGCTTGATTTAGTCGCAAGGAAACCGGCTGTTCCCGGATTCATCCACACCTCCAGCTGACTGCCTGTGGACTTCTGACTGAATTCACCTGAAAATCGCAGTGAAACTCAGTTTGGAGGCAATTAATATCTGTGACCTCAACAAAGTGTTCCATTTTATTTTCCAAAACACAAAAACTCACCTTGGTCTTGTTACCTGTATTTTTCTGAGCTTCAAACGCCTTTTTGTTGTGTTTTTTATTTCATAAATGCTACTCTGCCCAAACTCTTGTTTGTATTGCATCAGAATACAACATTTGGGAAGGAAGAAGGCAAAACCAACTCAGACCCAGAAAACCTTTAGGAAATTGCCGCTCAAGAAACCACAAATCGGCTGAGGCACTCAAAACAATGACAGCAAGCCAGAATTGGAGCAGCACAACAGCTGTGCCCTGTTTGAAAAAGACCATACGTCTGGTGCCCTGAACGCCATATTACAGCCTCAAAACCAAAGCTGACATCAGAAAATTCATTACAAACCATGATAAATAAGAAAAATGAGAAAAAAGCCAAAGAAACGCAAGAATCCATAATGACATTGGGCTTGATTCAGTCGCAAGGAAATGGGCTGTTCCCGGATTCATCCACCCCTCCAGCTGACTGCCTGTGGAATTCTGACTGAATTAACCTGAAAATCGCAGTGAAACTCAGTTTGGAGGCAATTAATATCTGTCACCTCAGCCAAAGTGTTCCATTTTATTTTCCAAAACACAAAAAATCACCTTGGTCGTGTTACCTGTAGATTTCTAAGCTTCAAATGCCTATTTGTTGTGTTTTTTATTTCATAATGGCTGCTCTGTCCAAACTCTTGTTTTTAATGCGACAGAATACAAAATTTTGGAAGGAAGAAGGCAAAACCAACTCAGACCCAGAAAACATTTAGGAAATTGCCACTCAACAAACCAAAATTGAGCTGAGGCATGCAAAACAATGACAGCAAGCCAGAATTGGAGCAAGCCAAGAGCTGTGCCCTGTTTAAAAAAAAAAAAACCTTCCTCTTGTGCCCTAAACTCCATATTGCAGCCTCAAAACCAAATCTCACATCAGAAAATTCATTACAAAGCAGGATAAATCAAAAAATGAGAAAAATGCCAAAGAAATACAGTAGACCTTTCTGATATTGGGCTGGATTTAGTCGCAAGGAAACCGGCTGCTCCCAGATTCATCCACCCCTCCTGCTGACTGCCTGTGGAATTCTCACTGAATTAACCTGAAAATCGCAGTCAAACTCAGTTTGGAGGCCATTAATATCTGTGACCTCAACAAAGTGTTCCATTTTATTTTCCAAAACACAAATACTCACCTTGGTCGTGTTTCGAGTAGAGTTATAAGCTTCAAACGCCTATTTGTTGTGTTTTTTATTTCATAATGACTGCTCTGTCCAAACTCTTGTTTGTATTCCATCAGAATACAAAATTTGGGAAGGAAGAAGGCAAAACCAATTCAGACCCTGAAAACATTTAGGACATTGTGGCTCAAGAAACCACAAATCGGCTGAGGCACCCAAAACAATGACAGCAAGCCAGAATTGGAGCAAGCCAACATCTGTACCCTGTTTGAAAAAGGCCATTCCTCCGGTGCCCTGAACGCCATATTGCCGCCTCAAAACCAAAGCTCACTTCAGAAAATTTATTACAAACCATGATAAATAAGAAAAAGGAGAAAAAAGCCAAAGAAATGCAAGAATCAAGAATGATATTGGGCTTGATTTAGTCGCAAGGAAACCGGCTGTTCCCGGATTCATCCACACCTCCAGCTGACTGCCTGTGGACTTCTGACTGAATTCACCTGAAAATCGCAGTGAAACTCAGTTTGGAGGCTATTAATATCTGTGACCTCAACAAAGTGTTCCATTTTATTTTCCAAAACACAAAAACTCACCTTGGTCGTGTTACCTGTATTTTTCTAAGCTTCAAACGCCTTTTTGTTGTGTTTTTTATTTCATAAATGCTACTCTGCCCAAACTCTTGTTTGTATTGCATCAGAATACAACATTTGGGAAGGAAGAAGGCAAAACCAACTCAGACCCAGAAAACCTTTAGGAAATTGCCGCTCAAGAAACCACAAATCGGCTGAGGCACTCAAAACAATGACAGCAAGCCAGAATTGGAGCAGCACAACAGCTGTGCCCTGTTTGAAAAAGACCATACCTCTGGTGCCCTGAACTCCATATTGCAGACTCAAAACCAAAGCTGACATCAGAAAATTCATTACAAACCATGATAAATAAGAAAAATGAGAAAAAAGCCAAAGAAATGCAAGAATCCATAATGACATTGGGCTTGATTCAGTCGCAAGGAAACGGGCTGTTCCCGGATTCATCCACCCCTCCAGCTGACTGCCTGTGGAATTCTGACTGAATTAACCTGAAAATCCCAGTGAAACTCAGTTTGGAGGCAATTAATATCTGTCACCTCAGCCAAAGTGTTCCATTTGATTTTCCAAAACACAAAAACTCACCTTGGTTGTGTTACCTGTAGATTTCTAAGCTTCAAATGCCTATTTGTTGTGTTTTTTATTTCATAATGGCTACTCTGCCCAAACTTTTGTTTCTATTGCGTCAGATTACAAAATTTGGGAAGGAAGAAGGCAAAACCAACTCAGACCCAGAAAACATTTAGGAAATTGCCGCTCAAGAAACAAAGGGCCGCTGAGGAAGCCAAAACCTTGAAAGCAAGACAGAATTGGAGCAAGCCAACAGCTGTGCCCTGATTGAAAAAGACCATTCCTCCGGTGTCCTGAACTCGATATTGCAACCTCAAAACCAAACCTCAGATCAGAAAATTCATTACAAATCATGATAAATAAGAAAAATCAGAAAAAATCCAAAGAAATGCAGGAGTTCTTAGTGATATTGGGCTTGATTTATTCCCTTGTTAATGGCTGTTTCCAGATTCTTCTATACCTCCCAGCTGAGTGTCTGTGGTTTCTGCTGAATTAAAATGAAATTCGCTGTGAAACTCAGTTTGGAGGCAATTAATATCTGTCACCTCAGCAAAAGTGTTCCATGTCTTTTTCCAAAACACAAAATCTCACCTTGGTCGGGTTACCTGTAGCTTTCAAAAGCCTATTTGATGTGTTTTTTATTTCATAATGTCTATTCTGTCCAAAATCTTGCTTGTATTACGTCAGAATACAAAATTTGGGAAGTAAGAGGACAAAACCATCTGAGACTCAGAAAACGTTTAGGAAATTGCCACTCAAGAAACCTCAAATCGGCGGAGGCACCCAAAACAATGACAGCAAGCCAGAATTGGAGCAAGCCAGCAGCTGTGCCCTGATTGAAAAAGACCATTCCTCCGGTGCCCTGATCTCCATATTGCAGCCTCAAAACCAAAGCTCACATCAGAAAATTCATTACAAACCTTCATACATAAGAAAAATGAGAAAATACCCAAAAATGCAAGAATCCAGAATGATATTGGGCTGGATTTGTTCGCAAGGAAACCGGCTGTTCCCGGATTCATCCAACCCTGCAGCTGACTGCCTGTGGAATTCTGACTGAATTAACCTGAAAATCGCAGTGAAACTCAGTTTGGAAGCAATTAATAACTATCACCTCAGCTAAAGTGTTCCACTTTATTTTCTAAAACACAAAAACTCACCTCGGTCGTGTTACCTGTAGATTTCTAAGCTTCAAATGCCTATTTGTTATTTTTTTTGTTTCATAATGGCTACTCTGCCCAAACTCTTGTTTGTATTTGGGCAGAATACAAATATTGGGAAGGAAGAAAGCAAAACCAACTCAGACCCAGAAAACATTTAGGAAATTGCCGCTCAAGCAACAAAGGGCCGCTGAGGAACCCAAATCTTTGAAAGCAAGACAGAATTGGAGCAAGCCAACAGCTGTGCCCTGATTGAAAAAGACCATTCCTCCGGTGTCCTGAACTCGATATTGCAACCTCAAAACCAAACCTCAGATCAGAAAATTCATTACAAACCATGATAAAAAAGAAAAATCAGAAAAAATCCAAAGAAATGCAGGAGTTCTTAGTGATATTGTGCTTGATTTATTCCCTTGTTAATGGCTGTTTCCAGATTCTTCTACACCTCCCAGCTGAGTGTCTGTGGTTTCTGACTGAATTAAAATGAAATTCGCTGTGAAACTCGGTTTGGAGGCAATTAATATCTGTCACCTCAGCAAAAGTGTTCCATGTCTTTTTACAAAACACAAAATCTCACCTTGGTCGTGTTACCTGTAGCTTTCAAAAGCCTATTTGATGTGTTTTTTATTTCATAATGTCTACTCTGTCCAAAGTCTTGTTTGTATGCCTCAGAAAAGAAAATTTGGGAAGGAAGACGGCAAAACCAACTCAGACCCAGAAAACATTTAGGAAATTGCCACTCAAGAAACCGAAAGTCAGCTGAGGCACCCAAATAAATGGCAGCAAGCCAAAATTGGAGCAGGCCAACAGCTGTGACCTGTTTGAAAAAGACCATTCCTCCGGTGCCCTGAACTCCATATTGCAGCCTCAAAACCAAAGATCACATCAGAAAATTCATTACAAACCATGATAAATAAGAAAAATGAGAAAAAAGCCAAAGAAATGCAAGAATCCATAATGATATTGGGCTGGATTTAGTCGCATGGAAACCGGCTGTTCCCGGATTCATCCACCCCTCCAGCTGACTGCCTGTGGAATTCTGACTGAATTAACCTGAAAATCCCAGTGAAACTCAGTTTGGAGGCAATTAATATCTGTCACCTCAGCCAAAGTGTTCCATTTGATTTTCCAAAACACAAAAACTCACCTTGGTTGTGTTACCTGTAGATTTCTAAGCTTCAAACGCCTATTTGTTGTGTTTTTTATTTCATAATG
The DNA here is from genome assembly GCF_964237555.1 of Oryctolagus cuniculus. Taxonomy (NCBI): domain Eukaryota; kingdom Metazoa; phylum Chordata; class Mammalia; order Lagomorpha; family Leporidae; genus Oryctolagus; species Oryctolagus cuniculus. Next base: position 100,374 of record NW_027208330.1, read on the forward strand.
GCTACTCTGCCCAAACTTTTGTTTCTATTGCGTCAGATTACAAAATTTGGGAAGGAAGAAGGCAAAACCAACTCAGACCCAGAAAACATTTAGGAAATTGCCGCTCAAGAAACAAAGGGCCGCTGAGGAAGCCAAAACCTTGAAAGCAAGACAGAATTGGAGCAAGCCAACAGCTGTGCCCTGATTGAAAAAGACCATTCCTCCGGTGTCCTGAACTCGATATTGCAACCTCAAAACCAAACCTCAGATCAGAAAATTCATTACAAACCATGATAAAAAAGAAAAATCAGAAAAAATCCAAAGAAATGCAGGAGTTCTTAGTGATATTGTGCTTGATTTATTCCCTTGTTAATGGCTGTTTCCAGATTCTTCTACACCTCCCAGCTGAGTGTCTGTGGTTTCTGACTGAATTAAAATGAAATTCGCTGTGAAACTCGGTTTGGAGGCAATTAATATCTGTCACCTCAGCAAAAGTGTTCCATGTCTTTTTACAAAACACAAAATCTCACCTTGGTCGTGTTACCTGTAGCTTTCAAAAGCCTATTTGATGTGTTTTTTATTTCATAATGTCTACTCTGTCCAAAGTCTTGTTTGTATGCCTCAGAAAAGAAAATTTGGGAAGGAAGACGGCAAAACCAACTCAGACCCAGAAAACATTTAGGAAATTGCCACTCAAGAAACCGAAAGTCAGCTGAGGCACCCAAATAAATGGCAGCAAGCCAAAATTGGAGCAGGCCAACAGCTGTGACCTGTTTGAAAAAGACCATTCCTCCGGTGCCCTGAACTCCATATTGCAGCCTCAAAACCAAAGATCACATCAGAAAATTCATTACAAACCATGATAAATAAGAAAAATGAGAAAAAAGCCAAAGAAATGCAAGAATCCATAATGATATTGGGCTGGATTTAGTCGCATGGAAACCGGCTGTTCCCGGATTCATCCACCCCTCCAGCTGACAGCTTGTGGAATTCTGACTGAATTAACCTGAAAATCGCAGTGAAACTCAATTTGGAGGCAATTAATATCTGTCACCTCAGCCAAAGTGTTCCATTTGATTTTCCAAAACACAAAAACTCACCTTGGTTGTGTTACCTGTAGATTTCTAAGCTTCAAACGCCTATTTGTTGTGTTTTTTATTTCATAATGGCTACTCTGCCCAAACTTTTGTTTCTATTGCGTCAGATTACAAAATTTGGGAAGGAAGAAGGCAAAACCAACTCAGACCCAGAAAACATTTAGGAAATTGCCGCTCAAGAAACAAAGGGCCGCTGAGGAAGCCAAAACCTTGAAAGCAAGACAGAATTGGAGCAAGCCAACAGCTGTGCCCTGATTGAAAAAGACCATTCCTCCGGTGTCCTGAACTCGATATTGCAACCTCAAAACCAAACCTCAGATCAGAAAATTCATTACAAACCATGATAAATAAGAAAAATCAGAAAAAATCCAAAGAAATGCAGGAGTTCTTAGTGATATTGGGCTTGATTTATTCCCTTGTTAATGGCTGTTTCCAGATTCTTCTATACCTCCCAGCTGAGTGTCTGTGGTTTCTGACTGAATTAAAATGAAATTCGCTGTGAAACTCGGTTTGGAGGCAATTAATATCTGTCACCTCAGCAAAAGTGTTCCATATCTTTTTCCAAAACACAAAATCTCACCTTGGTCGGGTTACCTGTAGCTTTCAAAAGCCTATTTGATGTGTTTTTTATTTCATAATGTCTATTCTGTCCAAAATCTTGCTTGTATTACGTCAGAATACAAAATTTGGGAAGTAAGAGGACAAAAACAACTGAGACTCAGAAAACGTTTAGGAAATTGCCACTCAAGAAACCTCAAATCGGCGGAGGCAGCCAAAACAATGACAGCAAGCCAGAATTGGAGCAAGCCAACAGCTGTGCCCTGATTGAAAAAGACCATTCCTCCGGTGCCCTGAACTCCGTATGCCAGCCTCAAAAGCAAAGCTGACATCAGAAAATTCATTACAAACCATGATAAATAAGAAATATCAGAATAAAGCCAAAGAAATGCAAGAATCCACAATGATATTGGGCTTCATTTAGTTGCAAGGAAACCGGCTATTCCCGGATTCATCCACCCCTCCAGCTGACTGCCTGTGGAATTCTGACTGAATTAACCTGAACGGAGGCAGTTAATATCTGTCACCACAGCCAACTTGTTCCATTTGATTTTCCAAAACACAAAATCTCACCTTGGTCGTGTTACCTGTAGCTTCAAAAGCCTATTTGTTGTGTTTTTTATTTCCTAATGGCTACTCTGTCCAAACTCTTGTTTGTATTGTGTCAGAATACAAAATTTGGGAAGGAAGAAGGAAAACCAACTCAGACCAAGAAAACATTTAGGATATTGATGCTCAAGAAACTTCAAATCGGCGGAGGCACCCAAAACAATGACAGCAAGCCAGAATTGGAGCAAGCCAACAGCTGTGACCTGATTGAATAAGAACCTTCCTCTTGTGCCCTGAACTCCATATGCCAGCCTCAAAACCAAAGCTCACATCAGAAAATTCATTACAAACCACTAAAATTAAGAAAAATGAGAAAAAGGCCAAAGAAATTCAAGAATTCATAATGATATTGGCCTTGATACTGTCGCAAGGAAACCGGCTCTACCCAGATTCATCCACCTCTCCAGCTGATGCCTGAGGAATATTGACTGAATTAACCTGAACGGAGGCAGTTAATATCTGTCACCACAGCCAAAGTGTTCCATTTCATTTTCCAAAACAAAATCTCACCTTGGTCGTGTTACCTGTAGCTTTCAAAAGCCTATTTGATGTGTTTTTTTATTTCATAATGGCTATTCTGTCCAAACTCTTGTTTCTGTTGCGTCAGAATACAAAATTTGGGAAGGAAGAGGACAAAACCAACTGAGACTCAGAAAACGTTTAGGAAATTGCCACTCAAGAAACCTCAAATCGGCAGAGGCACCCAAAACAATGACAGCAAGCCAGAATTGGAGCAGGCCAACAGCTGTGCCCTGATTGAAAAAGACTATTCCTCCGGTGCCCTGAACTCCATACTGCAGCCTCAAAACCAAAGCTCACATCAGAAAATTCATTACAAACCATGATAAATAAGAAAAATGAGAAAATAGACAAAGAAATGCAAGAATCAAGAATGATATTGGGCTGGATTTAGTTGCAAGGAAACCGGCTGTTCCCGGATTCATCCACCCATCCAGCTGACTGCCTGTGGAATTCTGACTGAATTAACCTGAACGGAGGCAGTTAATATCTGTCACCACAGCCAAAGTGTTCCATTTTATTTTCCAAAACACAAAATCTCACCTTGGTCGTGTTACCTGTATCTTCAAAAGCCTATTTGTTGTGTTTTTTATTTCCTAATGGCTACTCTGTCCAAACTCTTGTTTGTATTGCGTCAGAATACAAAATTTGGGAAGGAAGAAGGCAAAACCAACTCAGACTCAGAAAACATTTAGGAAATTGCCACTCAAGAAACCACAAATCGGCTGAGGCACCCAAAACAATGACAGCAAGCCAGAATTGGAGAAAGCCAACAGCTGTGCCCTGATTTGTAAAGAACCTTCCTCTTGTGCCCTGAACTCAATATACCAGCCTCAAAACCAAAGCTCACATCAGAAAATTCATTACAAACCATGATAAAGAAGAAAAATGAGAAAAAAGCCAAAGAAATGCAGGAGTTCTTAGGGATATTGGGCTTGAATTATGGCCATGTAAATGGCTGTTTCCAGATTCATCCACACCTCCCAACTGAGTGTCTTTGGTTTCTGAATGAATTAACAAAAAAATCGCAGTGAAACTCGGTTTTGGAGGCAATTAATATCTGTCACCTCAGCCAGAGTGTTCAATTTTACTTTCGAAAACACAAAAACTTACCTTGCTCGTGTTACCTATACATATATAAGCTTCAAACGCATATTTGTTGTGTTTTTCATTTCATAATGGCTACTCTGTCCAAACTCTTGTTTGTATTGTGTCAGAATACAACATTTGGGAAGGAAGAAGGCAAAACCAACTCAGACCCAGAAAACATTTAGGAAATTGCCGCTCAAGAAACCACAAATCAGCTGAGGCACCCAAAACCTTGAAAGCAAGACAGAATTGGAGCAAGCCAACAGCTGTGCCCTGATTGAAAAAGAACCATTCTCTTGTGCACTGAACTCCATATTGCAGCCTCAAAACCAAAGCTCACATCAGAAAATTCATTATTCTGTCCAAACTCTTGTTTGTATTGCGTCAGAATACAAAATTTGGGAAGGAAGAAGGCAAAACCAACTCAGACCCAGAAAACATTTAGAAAATTGCCTCTCAAGAAACCAAACACCGCTGAGGCACCCAAAAACTTAAAACAAGACAGAATTGGAACAAGCCAACAGCTGTGCCCTGATTGAAAAAGAACCTTCCTCTAGTGCCCTGAACTCAATATGCCAGACTCAAAACCAAAGCTCACATCAGAAAATTCATTACAAACCATGATAAATAAGAAAAATGAGAAAAAAGCCAAAGAAATGCAGGAGTTCTTAGTAATATTGGGCTTGATTTTTTGCCATGTAAACGGCTGTTTCCAGATTCATCCACACCTCCCAGCTGAATGTCTGTGGTTTCTGACTGAATTAACCTGAAAATCGCAGTGAAACTCGGTTTGGAGGCAATTAATATCTGTCACCTCAGCCAAAGTGTTCCATTTTATTTTCCAAAACTCAAAAACTCACCTTAGTCTTCTTACCTGTAGATTTCAAAACTTCAAATGCCTATTTGTTTTGTTTTTTATTTCATAATGGCTACTCTGCCCAAGCTCTTGTTTGTATTGCGTCAGAATACAAAATTTGGGAAGGAAGAAGGCAAAACCAACTCAGACCCAGAAAGCATTTAGGAAATTGCCACTCAAGAATCCAAAAGTCAGCTGAGGAACCTACAACAATGGCAGCAAGCCAGAATTGGAGCAAGCCAACAGCTGTGCCCTGATTGAAAAAGAACCTTCCTCTTGTGCCCTGAGCTCAATATACCAGCCTCAAAACCAAAGCTCACATCAGAAAATTCATTACAAACCATGATAAATAAGAAAAATGAGAAAAAAGCCAAAGAAATGCAGGGGTTCTTAGGGATATTGGGCTTGAATTATGGCCATGTAAACGGCTGTTTCCAGATTCATCCACACCTCCCAACTGAGTGTCTTTGGTTTCTGAATGAATTAAAAAAAAATGCAGTGAAACTCGGTTTTGGAGGCAATTAATATCTGTCACCTCAGCCAGAGTGTTCAATTTTACTTTCGAAAACACAAAAACTTACCTTGCTCGTGTTACCTGTACATATATAAGCTTCAAACGCCTATTTGTTGTGTTTTTTATTTCATAATGGCTACTCTGTCCAAACTCTTGTTTGTATTACGCCAGAATACAAAATTTGGAAAGGAAGAAGGCAAAACCAACTCAGACCCAGAAAACATTTAGGAAATTGCCACTAAAGAAACCAAAAACAGCTGAGGCACGCAAAACAATGACAGCAAGCCAGAATTGCAACAAGCCAACAGCTGTGTCCTGTTTGAAAAAGACCATTGATCCGGTGCCCTGAACTCAATATGCCAGCCTCAAAACCAAAGCTCACATCAGAAAATTCATTACAAACCATGATAAATCAGAAAAATGAGACAAAAGCCAAAGAAATGCACGAGTTCTTAGTGATATTTGGCTGGATTTAGACACAAGGAAACTGGCTGTTTAAAGATTCATCCCCCCTTCCACTGACTGACTTTGGAATTCTGATTGATTTCACCTCAAAATCGCACTCACACTCAATTTGGAGGGAATTAGAATCTGTCCCCTCAGCAGAAGGGTTCCATGTCATTTTCCAAAACACAGAAACTAATGTTGATCATGTTGCCAGTAGATTTCTAATCCTGAAAGGGCAATTTCTGTGTTTTTTTTTTCTTTCATAATGGCTACTCTGTCCAAATCTTGCTTGTATTGCATCAGAATACAAAATATGGGAATAAGAAGGCAAAACCGACTCAGACCCAGAAAACATTAAGGAAATTGCCGCTCAAGAATCCACAAATCAGCTGAGGCACCCAAAACAATGACAGCAAGCCAGAATTGGAGCAAGCCAACAGCTGTGCCCTGATTGAAAAAGAACCTTCCTCTTGTGCCCTGAATTCAATATGCGAGCCTCCAAACCAAAGCTCACATCAGAAAATTCATTACAAACCATGATAAATAAGAAAAAAGAGAAAAAAGCCAAAGAAATGCAAGAATCCTTAATGATATTGGGCTTGATTTAGTCGCAAGGAAACCGGCTGTCCCCAGATTCATCCATACCTCCAGCTGTCTGCCTGTGGAATTCTGACTGAATTACCCTGAAAATCGCAGTGAAACTCAGTTTGGAGTCAATTAATATCTGTGACCTCAACCAAAGTGTAACATTTTTTTTTGCAAAACACAAAAACTCACCTTGGTCATGTAACCTGTAGATTTTTAAGCTTCAAATGCCCATTTGTTGTGTTTTGTATTTCATAATCGGTACTCTGCCCAAACTCATGTTTGTATGGCGTCAGAATACAAAATTTGGGAAGGAGGAAGGCAAAACCAAATCAGACCAAGAAAACATTTAGGAAATTGCCGCTCAACAAACCAAAATTGAGCTGAGGCACCCAAAACAATGACAGCAAGCCAGAATTGGAGCAAGCCAACAGCTGTGCCCTGTTTGAAAAAGACCATTCCTCCAGTACCCTGAACTCCATATTCCAGCCTCAAAACCAAAGCTCACATCAGAAAATTCATTACAAACCATGATAAATAAGGGAAATGAGAAAAAGCCAAAGAAATGCAAGCCTGTGGAATCCTAACTGAATTAACTGAATTAATCTGAAAATCGCAGTGAAACTCGGTTTTGGAGGCAATTAATATCAGTCACCTCAGCCAGAGTGTTCAATTTTAATTTCGAAAACAAAAAATCATACCTTGGTCTTGTGACCAGTACATATATAAGCTTCAAACGCATATTTGTTGTGTTTTTTATTTCATAATGGCTACTCTGTCCAAACTCTTGTTTGTATTACGCCAGAATACAAAATTTGGGAAGGAAGAAGGCAAAACCTACTCAGAGCCAGAAAACATGTAGGAAATTGCCGCTCAAGAAACCACAAATGGGCTGAGGCACCCAAAACCTTGAAAGCAAGCCAGAATTGGAGCAAGCCAACAGCTGTGCCCTGATTGAACTAGACCATTAATCCAGTGCCCTGAACTCCATATTCCAGCCTCAAAACCAAAGCTCACAAAAAAAAATCATTACAAACAATGATAAATAAGGGAAATCTGAGAAAGCCAAAGTAATTCAAGAGTCCTTTGTGGTATTTGGCTGGATTTAGACAGAAGCAAACAGACTGTTTCCGGATTCATCCCCCCCTTCCACAGGCTGACTTTGGAATTCTGACTCAATTCACCTCAAAATCGCGCTCACACTCAATTTGGAGGGAATTAGTATCTGTCCCCTCAGCAGAAGTGTTCCATGTCATTTTCCAAAACACAAAAACTCATCTTAGTCGTGTTGCCTGTAGACTTCTAATCCTGAAAGGGCAATTTACTGTGTTTTTTTTTTCTTTCATAATGGCTACTCTGTCCAAAATCTTGCTTGTATTGCGTCAGAATACAAAATTTGGGAATAAGAAGGCAAATCCGACTCAGACCCAGAAAACATTTAGGAAACTGCAGAAAAAGAATCCACAAATCAGCTAAGGAATCCAAAACAATGACAGCAAGCAGAACTGGAGCACGCCAACAGCTGTGCCCTGATTGAAAAAGAACCTTCCTCTTGTGCCCTAAACTCAATATGCCAGCCACAAAACCAAAGCTCACATCAGAAAATTCATTTCAAACCATGATAAATAGGAAAAATCTGAAAAAAGCCAAAGAAATGCAAGTTTTCTTAGTGATATTGGGCTTGATTTATTCCTAAGTAAACAGCTGTTTCCAGATTCATCCACAACTCCCAGCTGAGTGAATAGGGATTCTGACTGAATTAACCACAAAATAGCAGTGAAATTCGGTTTGGAGACAATTAATATCTGTCACCTCAGCCAAAGTGTTCCATTTTATTTTCCAAAACAAAAAAACTCACTTTGGTCATGTTTCCTATAGATTTCAAAGCGTCAAACGCCTATTTGTTGTGTTTTTTATTTCATAATGGCTACTCTGTCCAAAATCTTGCTTGTATTGCATCAACATACAAAATTTCGGAAGGTAGAAGGCAAAGCCAACTCAGACCCAGAAAACATTTAGGAAATTGCCACTCAAGAAACCAAAAGTCAGCTGAGGCTCCCAAAACCATGACAGCAAGCCAGAATTGGAGCAGGCAATCAGCTGAGTCCTGATTGAAAAAGGCCATTCTTCCGGTACCCTGAACTCCATATTCCAGCCTCAAAACCAAAGCTGACATCAGGAAATTCATTACAAACCACGATACATAAGAAAAATGAGAAAAAAGCCAAGAAATGCAAGAAACCATAATGATATTGAGCTGGATTTAGTTGCAAGGAAACGGGCTGTTCCCAGATTCATCCAATACTCCAGCTGACTGCGTGTGGAATTCTGTCTGAATTAACCTGAAAATTGCAGTGAAACTCAGTTTGGAGGCAATTAATATCTGTCACCTCAGCCAAAGTGTTCCATTTGATTTTCCAAAACACAAAAACTCACCTTGGTCTTGTTACCTGTAGATTTCCAAGCTTCAAATGCCTATTTGTTGTTTTGTTTATTTCATAATGGCTACTCTGTCCAAACTCTTCTTTGCATTGCATCAGAATACAAAATTTGGGAATAAGAAGGCAAATCCAACTCAGACACAGAAAACATTTATGAAATTGCCACTCAAGAAACCACGAATCTTCTGAGGCATCCAAAACAATGACAGCAAGCCGGAATTGGAGCAAATCAACAACTGTGCCCTGATTGAAACAGAACCATCCTCTTGTGCCCTGAACTCAATAAGCCAGCCTCAAAACCAAAGCTCACATCAGAAAATGCATTACAAACCATGATAAATAAGAAAAATGAGAAAAAAGCCAAAGAAATGCAAGAATCCATAATGATATTGGACTTGATTTAGTCGCAAGGAAACCGGATGTTCCCGTATTCATCCACCCCTACAGCTGACTGCCTGTGGAATTCTGACTGAATTAACCTGAAAAATGCAGTGAAACTCAGTTTGAAGGCAATTAATATCTGTCACCTCAGCCAAAGTGTTCCATTTGATTTTTCAAAACTCAAAAACTCACCTTGGTCATGATACCTGTAGAATCATAACCTTCAAACGCCTATTTGTTGTGTTTTTTATTTCATAATCGGTACTCTGTCTGAACACATGTTTGTATTGCGTCACAATACAAAATTTGGGAAGGAAGAAGGCAAAAACCTCTCAGACACAGAAAACATTTAGGAAATTGCCGCTCAAGAAACCAAAAGTCAGCTAAGGCACCCAAAACAATGACAGCAAGGCAGAATTGGAGCAAGTCAACAGCTGTGCACTTTTTGAAAAATAACCTTCCTCTTGTGCCCTGAACTCCATATTGCAGCCTCAAAACCAAAGCTCACATCAGAAAATTCATTACAAACCATGATAAATAAGAAAAATGAGAAAAAAGCCAAAGAAATGCTAGAATCCATAATGATATTGGGCTTGATTTAGTCGCAAGGAAATTGGCTGTTCCCAGATTCATCCACCCCTCCAGCTGACTGCCTGTGGAATTCTGACTGAATTAACCTGAAAATCGCAGTGAAACTCAGTTTGGAGGCCATTAATATCTGTGACCTCAGCCAAAGTGTTCCATTTTATTTCCCAAAACACAAAACCTCATCTTGTCCTGTTACCTGTAGATTTCTGAGCTTCAAACGCCTATTTGTAGTGTTTTTTATTTCATAATGGCTACTCTGCCCAAACTCTTGTTTGTATTGCGTCAGAATAAAAAATTTGTTAAGGAAGAAGGCAAAACCAACTCAGACCCAGAAAACATTTAGGAAATTGCCGCTCAAGAAACCACAAATCGGCTGAGGCATGCAAAACAATGACAGCAAGCCAGAATTGCAACAAGCCAACAGCTGTGTCCTGTTTGAAAAAGACCATTGCCCCGGTGCCCTGAACTCTATATTGCAGCCTCAAAACCAAAGCTGACATCAGAAAATGCATTACAAACCATGATAAATAAGAAAAATGAGAAAAAAAACAAAGAAATGCAAGAATCCATAATGATATTGGGCTTGATTTAGTCTAAAGGAAACCGGCTGTTCCTGGATTCATCCACCCCTCCAGCGGACTGCCTGTGGAATTCTGACAGAATTAACCTGAAAATCGCAGTGAAACTCAGTTTGGAGGCAATTAATATCTGTCACCTCAGACCATTTTATTATCTAAAACACAAACACTCACCTTGCTCGTGTTACCTGTAGATTTCTAAGATTCAAACGCCTATTTGTTGTATTTTTTATTTCATAATGGCTACTCTGTCCAGAAAACATTTAAAATTTCCGCTCAAGAAACCACAAATCGGCTGAGGTACTTAAAACAATGACAGCAAGCCAGAATTGGAGCAGGCCAACAGCTGTGCCCTTTTTGAAAAAGACCAATCCTCCGGTGCCCTGAACTCAATATGCCAGCCTCAAAACCAAAGCTCACATCAGAAAATTCATTACAAACCATGATAAATAAGAAAACAGAGAAAAAAGCCAAAAAATGCAAGAATTCATAATGATATTGGGCTTGAGTTAGTCGCAAGGAAACCGGCTGTTCCCGGATTCATCCACCCCTTCAGCGGACTGCCTGTGGAATTCTGACTGAATTAACCTGAATATCGCAGTGAAACTCAGTTTGGAGGCAATTAATATCTGTCACCTAGCCAAAGTGTTCCATTGTATTTTCCAAAACACAAAAACTCCCCTTGGTCGTGTTACCTGTAGATTTCTAAGCTTAAAACGCCTATTTGTAGTGTTTTTTATTTCATAATGGCTACTTTAAACAAACTCTTGTTTGTATTGCGTCAGAATACAAAATTTGGGAAGGAAGAAGGCAAAACCAACTCAGACCCAGAAAACATTTAAGAAATTGCCGCTCAAAAAACCACAAATCGGCTGAGGCACTCAAAACAATGACAGCAAGGCAGAATTGGAGCAGGCCAACAGCTGTGTCCTGTTTGAAAAAGACCATTCCTCCGGTGCCCTGAACTCCATATTGCAGCCTAAAAACCAAAGCTCACATCAGGAAATTCATTTAAACCATGATAAATAAGAAAGATGAGAAAAAAGCCAAAGAAATGCAAGAATCCATAATGATATTGGGCTTGATTGAGTTGCAAGGAAACCGGCTGTTCCCGGATTCATCAACCCCTCCAGCTGACTGCCTGTGGAATTCTGACTGAATTTACCTGAAAATCGCAGTGAAACTCAGTTTGGAGGCAATTAATATCTGTCACCTCAGCCAAAGTGTTCCATTTGATTTTCCAAAACACAAAAACTCACCTTGGTCGTGTTACCTGTAGATTTCTAAGGTTCAAAAGACTATTTGTTGTGTTTTGTATTTCACACTGGCTACTCGCCCCAAACTCTTGTTTGTATGGCGTCAGAATACAAAATTTGGGAAGGAAAAAGGCAAAACCAACTCAGACTCAGAAAACATGTAGGAAATTGCAGCTCAAGAAACCAAAAGTCAGCTGAGGCACTCAAGACAATAACAGCAAGCCAGAATTGGAGCAGGCCAAAAGCTGTGCCCTGTTTGAAAAAGACCATTCCTCCGGTGCCCTGAACTCCATATTGCAGCCTCAAAACCAAAGCTCACATCAGGAAATTCATTACAAACCATGAAAAATAAGGAAAATGAGAAAAAAGCCAAAGAATTCCAAGAATGCATAATGATATTGGGCTTGATTTAGTCTCAAGGAAACCGGCTGTTCCAGGATTCATCGACCACTACAGCTGACTGCCTGTGGAATTCTGACTGAATTCAGCTGAAAATCGCAGTGAAACTCGGTTTGGAGGCCATTAATATCTGTCACCTCAGCCAAAGTGTTCCATTTTATTTCCCAAAACACAAAACCTCATCTTGTCCTGTTACCTGTAGATTTCTGAGCTTCAAACGCCTATTTGTAGTGTTTTTTATTTCATAATGGCTACTCTGCCCAAACTCTTGTTTGTATTGCGTCAGAATACAAAATTTGGGAAGGAAGAAGGCAAAACCAACTCAGACCCAGAAAACATTTAGGAAATCGACGCTCAAGAAACCACAAATCGGCTGAGGCACTCAAAACAATGACAGCAAGCCAGAATTGGAGCAGGCCAACAGCTGTGCCCTGTTTGAAAAAGACTATTCCTCCGGTGCCCTGAACTCCATATTGCAGCCTCAAAACCGAAGCTGACATCAGAAAATTCATTACAAACCATGATAAATAAGAAAAATGAGAAAAAAGCCAAAGAAATGCAAGAATCCATAATGATATTGGGCTTGGTTCAGTCGCAAAGGAAACCGGCTGTTCCCGGATTCATCCACCCCTCCAGCTGACTGCCTGTGGAATTCTGACTGAATTAACCTGAATATCGCAGTGAAACTCCGTTTGGAGGCAGTAAATAACTGTCACCTCAGCCAAAGTGTTCCATTTGATTTTCCAAAACACAAAAACTCCCCTTGGTCGTGTTACCTGTAGATTTCTAAGCTTCAAAAGCCTATTTGTTGTGTTTTTTATTTCATAATAGCTACTCTGCCCAAACTCTTGTTTGTATTGTGTCAGAATACAACATTTGGGAAGGAAGAAGGCAAAACCATCTCAGACCCAGAAAACATTTTGGAAATTGCCGCTCAAGAAACCACTAATCGGCTGTGGCACTCAAAACAATGACAGCAAGCCAGAATTGGAGCAGGCCAACAGCTGTGCCATGTTTGAAAAAGACCATTGCCCCGGTGCCCTGAACTCCATATTGCAGCCTCAAAACCAAAGCTGACATCAGAAAATGCATTACAAACCATGATAAATAAGAAAAATGAGAAAAAAGCCAAAGAAATGCAAGAATCCATAATGATATTGGGCTTGATTTAGTCGCAAGGAAACCGGCTGTTCCTGGATTCATCCACCCCTCCAGCTGACTGCCTGTGGAATTCTGACTGAATTAACCTGAAAATCGCAGTGAAACTCAGTTTGGGGGCAATTAATATCTGTCACCTCAGACCATTTTATTATCCAAAACACAAAAACTCCCCTTGGTCGTGTTACCTGTAGATTTCTAAGCTTCAAAAGCCTATTTGTTGTGTTTTTTATTTCATAATAGCTACTCTGCCCAAACTCTTGTTGGTATTGTGTCAGAATACAACATTTGGGAAGGAAGAAGGCAAAACCAACTCAAGACCCAGAAAACATTTAGGAAATTGCCGCTCAAGAAACCAAAAACAGCTGAGGCATGCAAAACAATGACAGCAAGCCAGAATTGCAACAAGCCAACAGCTGTGTCCTGTTTGAAAAAGACCATTGCCCCGGTGCCCTGAACTCTATATTGCAGCCTCAAAACCAAAGCTGACATCAGAAAATGCATTACAAACCATGATAAATAAGAAAAATGAGAAAAAAAACAAAGAAATGCAAGAATCCATAATGATATTGGGCTTGATTTAGTCTAAAGGAAACCGGCTGTTCCTGGATTCATCCACCCCTCCAGCGGACTGCCTGTGGAATTCTGACAGAATTAACCTGAAAATCGCAGTGAAACTCAGTTTGGAGGCAATTAATATCTGTCACCTCAGACCATTTTATTATCTAAAACACAAACACTCACCTTGCTCGTGTTACCTGTAGATTTCTAAGATTCAAATGCCTATTTGTTGTATTTTTTATTTCATAATGGCTACTCTGTCCAGAAAACATTTAAAATTTCCGCTCAAGAAACCACAAATCGGCTGAGGTACTTAAAACAATGACAGCAAGCCAGAATTGGAGCAGGCCAACAGCTGTGCCCTTTTTGAAAAAGACCATTCCTCCGGTGCCCTGAACTCAATATGCCAGCCTCAAAACCAAAGCTCACATCAGAAAATTCATTACAAACCATGATAAATAAGAAAACGGAGAAAAAAGCCAAAAAATGCAAGAATTCATAATGATATTGGGCTTGAGTTAGTCGCAAGGAAACCGGCTGTTCCCGGATTCATCCACCCCTTCAGCGGACTGCCTGTGGAATTCTGACTGAATTAACCTGAATATCGCAGTGAAACTCAGTTTGGAGGCAATTAATATCTGTCACCTAGCCAAAGTGTTCCATTGTATTTTCCAAAACACAAAAACTCCCCTTGGTCGTGTTACCTGTAGATTTCTAAGCTTAAAACGCCTATTTGTAGTGTTTTTTATTTCATAATGGCTACTTTAAACAAACTCTTGTTTGTATTGCGTCAGAATACAAAATTTGGGAAGGAAGAAGGCAAAACCAACTCAGACCCAGAAAACATTTAAGAAATTGCCGCTCAAAAAACCACAAATCGGCTGAGGCACTCAAAACAATGACAGCAAGGCAGAATTGGAGCAGGCCAACAGCTGTGTCCTGTTTGAAAAAGACCATTCCTCCGGTGCCCTGAACTCCATATTGCAGCCTAAAAACCAAAGCTCACATCAGAAAATTCATTTAAACCATGATAAATAAGAAAGATGAGAAAAAAGCCAAAGAAATGCAAGAATCCATAATGATATTGGGCTTGATTGAGTTGCAAGGAAACCGGCTGTTCCCGGATTCATCCACCCCTCCAGCTGACTGCCTGTGGAATTCTGACTGAATTTACCTGAAAATCGCAGTGAAACTCAGTTTGGAGGCAATTAATATCTGTCACCTCAGCCAAAGTGTTCCATTTGATTTTCCAAAACACAAAAACTCACCTTGGTCGTGTTACCTGTAGATTTCTAAGGTTCAAAAGACTATTTGTTGTGTTTTGTATTTCACACTGGCTACTCGCCCCAAACTCTTGTTTGTATGGCGTCAGAATACAAAATTTGGGAAGGAAAAAGGCAAAACCAACTCAGACTCAGAAAACATGTAGGAAATTGCAGCTCAAGAAACCAAAAGTCAGCTGAGGCACTCAAAACAATAACAGCAAGCCAGAATTGGAGCAGGCCAAAAGCTGTGCCCTGTTTGAAAAAGACCATTCCTCCGGTGCCCTGAACTCCATATTGCAGCCTCAAAACCAAAGCTCACATCAGGAAATTCATTACAAACCATGAAAAATAAGGAAAATGAGAAAAAAGCCAAAGAATTCCAAGAATGCATAATGATATTGGGCTTGATTTAGTCTCAAGGAAACCGGCTGTTCCAGGATTCATCGACCACTGCAGCTGACTGCCTGTGGAATTCTGACTAAATTCAGCTGAAAATCGCAGTGAAACTCAGATTGGAGGCAATTAATATCTGTCACCTCAGCCAAAGTGTTCCATTTGATTTTCCAAAACACAAAAACTCACCTTGGTCGTGTTACCTGTAGAGTTCTAAGCTTTAAACGACTATTTGTTGTGTTTTTTATTTCATAATGGCTACTTTAACCAAACTCTTGTTTGTATTGCATCAGAATACAACATTTGGGAAGGAAGAAGGCAAAACCAACTCACACCCAGAAATCATTTAGGAAATTGCCGCTCAAGAAACCAAAAGTCAGCAGAGGTACCCAAAGCAATGACATTAAACCAGATTGGAGCAAGCAAAGAGGTGTGCCCTGATTGAAAAAGAACCATTCTCTTCTGCACTGAAGTCTATATTGCAGCCTCAAAATAAAGCTCACATCAGAAAATTCATTACAAACCATGATAAATAAGAAAAATGAGAAAAAAGCCAAAGAAATGCAAGAATCTATAATGATATTGGGCTTGATTTAATCGCAAGGAAACCGGCTATTCCCAGATTCATCCACCCCTCCAGCTGACTGCCTGTGGCATTCTGACTGAATTAACCTGAAAATTGCAGTGAAACTCAGTTTGGAGGCAATTAATATCTGTCACCTCAGCCAAAGTGTTCCATTTGATTTTCCAAAACACAAAAACTCACCTTGCTCATGTTACCTGTCGATTTCTAAGCTTCAAATGATTATTTGTTATGTTTTTTATTTCATAATGGCTACTCTGCCGAAACTCTTGTTTGTATTGCGTCAGTATACAAAATTTGGGAAGGAAGAAGGCAAAACCAATTCAGGCCCAGAAAACATGTAGTAAATTGCCGCTCAAAAGACCAATAATCGGCTGAGGCACCCAAAACAATGACAGCAAGCCAGAATTGGAGCAGGCCAACAGCTGTGCCCTGTTTGAAAAAGACCATTCCTCCGGTGCCCTGAACTCCATATTGCAGCCTCAAAACCAAAGCTCACATCAGAAAATTCATTACAAACCATGATAAAAAAGAAAACGAAGAAAAAAGCCAAAGAAATGCAAGAATCCATATTGATATTGGGCTTGATTGAGTCGCAAGGAAATTGGCTGTTCCCAGATTCATCCACCCCTCCAGCTGACTGCCTGTGGAAATATGACTGAAGTAACCGGAAAATCGCAGTGAACCTCAGTTTGGAGGCAATTAATATCTGTCACCTCAGCCAAAGTGTTCCATTTGATTTTTCAAAACACAAAAACTCACCTTGGTCATGTTACCTGTAGATTTCTAAGCTTCAAACGCCTATTTGTTGTGTTTTTTATTTCATAATCGGTACTCTGTCTGAACTCATGTTTGTATTGCGTCACAATACAAAATTTGGGAAGGAAGAAGGCAAAAACCTCTCAGACACAGAAAACATTTAGGAAATTGCCGCTCAAGAAAACAAAAGTCAGCTAAGGCACCCAAAACAATGACAGCAAGGCAGAATTGGAGCAAGTCAACAGCTGTGCCCTTTTTGAAAAATAACCTTCCTCTTGTGCCCTGAACTCCATATTGCAGCCGCAAAACCAAAGCTCACATCAGAAAATTCATTACAAACCATGATAAATAAGAAAAATGAGAAAAAAGCCAAAGAAATGCTAGAATCCATAATGATATTGGGCTTGATTTAGTCGCAAGGAAATTGGCTGTACCCAGATTCATCCACACCTCCAGCTGACTGCCTGTGGAATTCTGACTGAATTAACCTGAAAATCGCAGTGAAACTCGGTTTGGAGGCCATTAATATCTGTCACCTCAGCCAAAGTGTTCCATTTTATTTCCCAAAACACAAAACCTCATCTTGTCCTGTTACCTGTAGATTTCTGAGCTTCAAACGCCTATTTGTAGTGTTTTTTATTTCATAATGGCTACTCTGCCCAAACTCTTGTTTGTATTGCGTCAGAATACAAAATTTGGGAAGGAAGAAGGAAAACCAACTCAGACCCAGAAAACATTTAGGAAATCGACGCTCAAGAAACCACAAATCGGCTGAGGCACTCAAAACAATGACAGCAAGCCAGAATTGGAGCAGGCCAACAGCTGTGCCCTGTTTGAAAAAGACTATTCCTCCGGTGCCCTGAACTCCATATTGCAGCCTCAAAACCGAAGCTGACATCAGAAAATTCATTACAAACCATGATAAATAAGAAAAATGAGAAAAAAGCCAAAGAAATGCAAGAATCCATAATGATATTGGGCTTGGTTCAGTCGCAAAGGAAACCGGCTGTTCCCGGATTCATCCACCCCTCCAGCTGACTGCCTGTGGAATTCTGACTGAATTAACCTGAATATCGCAGTGAAACTCCGTTTGGAGACAGTAAATAACTGTCACCTCAGCCAAAGTGTTCCATTTGATTTTCCAAAACACAAAAACTCCCCTTGGTCGTGTTACCTGTAGATTTCTAAGCTTCAAAAGCCTATTTGTTGTGTTTTTTTATTTCATAATAGCTACTCTGCCCAAACTCTTGTTTGTATTGTGTCAGAATACAACATTTGGGAAGGAAGAAGGCAAAACCATCTCAGACCCAGAAAACATTTTGGAAATTGCCGCTCAAGAAACCACTAATCGGCTGAGGCACTCAAAACAATGACAGCAAGCCAGAATTGGAGCAGGCCAACAGCTGTGCCATGTTTGAAAAAGACCATTGCCCCGGTGCCCTGAACTCCATATTGCAGCCTCAAAACCAAAGCTGACATCAGAAAATGCATTACAAACCATGATAAATAAGAAAAATGAGAAAAAAGCCAAAGAAATGCAAGAATCCATAATGATATTGGGCTTGATTTAGTCGCAAGGAAACCGGCTGTTCCTGGATTCATCCACCCCTCCAGCTGACTGCCTGTGGCATTCTGACTGAATTAACCTGAAAATCGCAGTGAAACTCAGTTTGGGGGCAATTAATATCTGTCACCTCAGACCATTTTATTATCCAAAACACAAAAACTCACCTTGCTCGTGTTACCTGTAGATTTCTAAGATTCAAACGCCTATTAGTTGTATTTTTTATTTCATAATGGCTACTCTGTGCAGAAAACATTTAAAATTTCTGCTCAAGAAGCTACAAATCGGCTGAGGTACTTAAAACAATGACAGCAAGCCAGAATTGGAGCAGGCCAACAGCTGTGCCCTGTTTGAAAAAGACCATTCCTCTGGTGCCCTGAACTCAATATTCCAGCCTCAAAACCAAAGCTCACATCAGAAAATTCATTACAAACCATGATAAATAAGAAAACAGAGAAAAAAGCCAAAAAATGCAAGAATCCATAATGATATTGGGCTTGAGTTAGTCGCAAGGAAACCGGCTGTTCCCGGATTCATCCACCCCTTCAGCGGACTGCCTGTGGAATTCTGACTGAATTAACCTGAATATCGCAGTGAAACTCAGTTTGGAGGCAATTAATATCTGTCGCCTAGCCAAAGTGTTCCATTGTATTTTCCAAAACACAAAAACTCCCCTTGGTCGTGTTACCTGTAGATTTCTAAGCTTCAAAAGCCTATTTGTTATATTTTTTATTTCATAATAGCTACTCTCCCCAAACTCTTGTTTGTATTGTGTCAGAATACAACATTTGGGAAGGAAGAAGGCAAAACCAACTCAGACCCTTAAAACATTTTGGAAATTGCCGCTCAAGAAACCACTAATCGGCTGAGGCACTCAAAACGATGACAGCAAGCCAGAATTGGAGCAGGCCAACAGCTGTGCCGTGTTTGAAAAAGACCATAGCCCCGGTGCCCTGAACTCCATATTGCAGCCTCAAAACCAAAGCTGACATCAGAAAATGCATTACAAACCATGATAAATAAGAAAAATGAGAAAAAAGCCAAAGAAATGCAAGAATCCATATTGATATTGGGCTTGATTTAGTCGCAAGGAAACCGGCTGTTCCTGGATTCATCCACCCCTCCAGCTGACTGCCTGTGGAATTCTGACTGAATTAACCTGAAAATCACAGTGAAACTCAGTTTGGGGGCAATTAATATCTGTCACCTCAGACCATTTTATTATCCAAAACACAAAAACTCACCTTGCTCGTGTTACCTGTAGATTTCTAAGATTCAAACGCCTATTAGTTGTATTTTTTATTTCATAATGGCTACTCTGTCCAGAAAACATTTAAAATTTCTGCTCAAGAAGCCACAAATCGGCTGAGGTACTTAAAACAATGACAGCAAGCCAGAATTGGAGCAGGCCAACAGCTGTGCCCTGTTTGAAAAGGACCATTCCTCCGGTGCCCTGAACTCAATATGCCAGCCTCAAAACCAAAGGTCACATCAGAAAATTCATTACAAACCATGATAAATAAGAAAGATGAGAAAAAAGCCAGCCGGCGCCGTGGCTCAATAGGCTAATCCTCCACCTTGCGGCGCCGGCACACCGGGTTCTAGTCCCGGTTGGGGCGCCGGATTCTGTCCCGGTTGCCCCTCTTCCAGGCCAGCTCTCTGCTATGGCCAGGGAGTGCAGTGGAGGATGGCCCAGGTGCTTGGGCCCTGCACCCCATGGGAGACCAGGAAAAGCACCTGGCTCCTGGCTCCTGCCAGGGTCAGCGCGGTGCGCCGGCTGCAGCGGCGGCCATTGGAGGGTGAACCAGCGGCAAAGGAAGACCTTTCTCTCTCTGTCTCTCTCTCTCACTGTCCACTCTGCCTGTCAAAAATAAAAAAAAAAAAAAAAAAAAAAAAAAAAAAAAAGCCAAAGAAATGCAAGACTCCACAATGATATTGGGCTTGATTTAGTCGCAAGGAAACCATCTTTCCCGGATTCATCCACCCCTCCAGCTGACTGCCTGTGGAATTCTGACAGAATTAACCTGAAAATCGCAGTGAAACTCAGTTTGGAGGCAATTAATATGTGTCACCTCAGCCAAAGTGTTCCATTTGATTTTCCAAAACACAAAATCTCACCTTTGTCGTGTTACCTGTAGATTTCTAAGCTTCAAACTCCTATTTCTTGTGTTTTTTTTTTATTTCATAATGGCTACACTATCCAACCTCTTGTTTGTATGGCGTCAGAATACAAAATTTGGGAAGGAAGAAGGCAAAACCAACTCTGACCCAGAAAACATTTAGGAAATTGCCACTCAACACACCAAAAATCAGCTGAGGCACCCAAAACAATGACAGCAAGCCAGAACTGGAGCAAGCAAATGGCTGTGACCTGTTTGAAAAAGAACCTTCCTCTTGTGCCCTGAACTCCATATTGCAGACTCAAAACCAAAGCTCACATCAGAAAATTCACTACAAACCATGATACATAAGAAAAATGAGAAAAAAGCCAAAGAAATGCAAGAATCCATAATGATATTGGGCTTGATTTAGTCTCAAGGAAATCAGCTCTTCCCAGATTCATCCCCCCCTCCAGCTGACTACCTGTGGAATTCTGACTGAATTAACCTGAAAATCACAGTGAAACTCAGTTTGGAAGCAATTAATATCTGTCACCTCAGCCAAAGTGTTCCATTTGATTTTCCAAAACACAAAAACTCACCATGGTCGAGTTACCTGTAGATTTCTAAGCTTCAAAAGCATATTTGTTGTGGTTTTTATTTCATAATGGCTACTTTAACCAAACTCTTTTTTGTATTGCGTCAGAATACAAAATTTGACAAGGAAGAAGGCAAAACCAACTCAGACCCAGAAAACATTTAGGAAATTGCCGCTCAAGAAACCAAAAGTCAGCAGAGGTACCCAAACCAATTACATTAAACCAGAATTGGAGCAAGCAAAGAGCTGTGCCCTGATTGAAAAAGAACCATCCTCTTCTGCCCTGAACTCCATCTTCCAGACTCAAAACCAAAGCTCACATCAGAAAATTCATTACACACCATGATAAATAAGAAAAATGAGAATAAATCCAAAGAAATGCAAGATTCCATAATGATATTAGGTTTGATTTAGTCGCAAGGAAACCGGTTGTTCCCAGATTCATCCACCCCTCCACTGACTGCCTGTGGAATTCTGACTGAATTAACCTGAAAATCACAGTGAAACTCAGTTTGGAGGCAATTAATATCTGTCACCTCAGCCAAAGTGTTCCATTTTATATTCCAAAACACAAAAACTCACCTTGGTCATGTTACCAGTAGATGTCTAAGCTTCAAACGCCTATTTGTTGTGTTTTTTATTTCATAATGGCTACTCTGTCTAAACTCTTGTTTGTATTGCGTCAGAAGCAACATTTGAAGGAAGAAGGCAAAACCAACTCAGACCCAGAAAACATTTAGGAACTTGCCGCTCAAGAAAGCAAACTCAGCTGAGGCCCCCAAACCAATGACAGTAAGCCAGAATTGGAGCAAGCAAAGGTCTGTGCCCTGATTGAATATGGCCATTCCTCCGGTGCCCTGAACTCCATCTTGCAGACTCAAAACCAAAGCTCACATCAGAAAATTCATTACAAACCATGATAAATAAGAAAAATGAGAAAAAAGCCAAAGAAATGCAAGAATCCATAATGATATTGGGCTTGATTCAGTCGCAAGGAAACCGGCTGTTCCCAGATTCATCCACCCCTCCATCTGGCTACCTGTGGAATTCGACTGAATTAACCTGAACATCGCAGTGAAACTCAGTTTGGAGGCAATTAATATCTGTCACCTCAGCCAAAGTGTTCCATTTTATTTTCCAAAACACAAAAACTCACCTTGGTCGTGTTTTCTGTACATGTATAACCTTGAAATGCTTGTTTGTTGTGTTTTTTATTTCATAATGGCTACTCTGCCGAAACTCTTGTTTGTATTGCATCAGAATACAAAATTTGGGAATAAGAAGGCAAAACCAACTCAGACCCAGAAAACATTTAGGAAAATGCCGCTCAAGAAACCACAAATCGGCTGAGGCACCCAAAACAATGACAGCAAGCCAGAATTGGAGCAAGCCAACAGCTATGCCCTGATTGAAAATGACCATTCCTCTTGTGCCCTGAACTCCATATGCCAGCCTAAAAACCAAAGCGCACATCAGAAAATTCATTACAAACCATGATAAATAAGAAAAATAAGAGCCAAAGAAATGCAAGAATCCATAATGATATTGGGCTTGATTTAGTCGCAAGGAAACCGGCTGTTCCCGGATTCATCTACCCCTCCAGGTGACTGCCTGTGGAATTCTGACTGAATTAACCTGAATATCGCAGTGAAACTCAGTTTGGAGGCAATTAATATCTGTCACCTAGCCAAAGTGTTCCATTTGACTTTCCAAAACACAAAAACTCACCTTGGTCGTGTTACCTGTAGATTTCTAAGCTTCAAACGCCTATTGGTTGTGTTTTTCATTCCATAATGGCTACTCTGTCCAAACTCTTGTTTGTATGCCGTCAGAATACAAAATTTGGGAAGGAAGAAGGCAAAACCAACTCAGACCCTGAAAACATTTAGGAAATTTCCACTCAAGAAACCAAAATTCAGCTGAGGCTCCCAAAATAATGACAGCAAGCCAGATTGGAGCAAGCCAACAGCTGTGCCCTGATGGAAAAAGGCCATTCCTCCGGTGCCCTGAACTCCATATTGCAGACTCAAAACCAAAGCTGACATCAGAAAATTCATTACAAACCATGATAAATAAGAAAAATGAGAAAAAAGACAAAGAAATGCAAGAATCCATAATGATATTGGGCTGGATTTATTCGCAAGGATACCGGCTGTTCCCAGATTCATCCACCCCTCCATCTGGCTACCTGTGGAATTCGACTGAATTAACCTGAACATCGCAGTGAAACTCAGTTTGGAGGCAATTAATATCTGTCACCTCAGCCAAAGTGTTCCATTTTATTTTCCAAAACACAAAAACTCACCTTGGTCGTGTTTTCTGTACATGTATAACCTTGAAATGCTTGTTTGTTGTGTTTTTTATTTCATAATGGCTACTCTGCCGAAACTCTTGTTTGTATTGCATCAGAATACAAAATTTGGGAATAAGAAGGCAAAACCAACTCAGACCCAGAAAACATTTAGGAAAATGCCGCTCAAGAAACCACAAATCGGCAGAGGCACCCAAAACAATGACAGCAAGCCAGAATTGGAGCAAGCCAACAGCTATGCCCTGATTGAAAATGACCATTCCTCTTGTGCCCTGAACTCCATATGCCAGCCTAAAAACCAAAGCGCACATCAGAAAATTCATTACAAACCATGATAAATAAGAAAAATAAGAGCCAAAGAAATGCAAGCATCCATAATGATATTGGGCTTGATTTAGTCGCAAGGAAACCGGCTGTTCCCGGATTCATCTACCCCTCCAGGTGACTGCCTGTGGAATTCTGACTGAATTAACCTGAATATCGCAGTGAAACTCAGTTTGGAGGCAATTAATATCTGTCACCTAGCCAAAGTGTTCCATTTGACTTTCCAAAACACAAAAACTCACCTTGGTCGTGTTACCTGTAGATTTCTAAGCTTCAAACGCCTATTGGTTGTGTTTTTCATTCCATAATGGCTACTCTGTCCAAACTCTTGTTTGTATGCCGTCAGAATACAAAATTTGGGAAGGAAGAAGGCAAAACCAACTCAGACCCAGAAAACATTTAGGAAATTTCCACTCAAGAAACCAAAAGTCAGCTGAGGCTCCCAAAATAATGACAGCAAGCCAGAATTGGAGCAAGCCAACAGCTGTGCCCTGATGGAAAAAGGCCATTCCTCCGGTGCCCTGAACTCCATATTGCAGCTTCAAAACCAAAGCTGACATCAGAAAATTCATTACAAACCATGATAAATAAGACAAATGAGAAAAAAGACAAAGAAATGCAAGAATCCATAATGATATTGGGCTGGATTTATTCGCAAGGATACCGGCTGTTCCCAGTTCATCTACCCCTCCAGCTGACTGCCTCTGGAACTGTGACTGAATTCACCTGAAAATCGCAGTGAAACTCAGTTTGGAGGCAATTTATATCTGTCACCTCAGCCAACGTGTTCCATTTGATTTTCCAAAACACAAAACCTCACCTTGGTCATGTTACCTGTAGATTTCTAAGCTTCAAATGCCTATTTGCTGTGTTTTTCATTACAAAATGGCTGCTCTGCCCAAACTTTTGTTTGTATGGCGTCAGAATACAAAATTTGGGAAGGAAGAAGGCAAAACCAACTCAAACCCTGAAAACATGCCGGAAATTGCTGCTCAAGAAACCAAAAGTCAGCTGAGGCACTCAAAACAATGACAGCAAGCCAGAATTGGAGCAGGCCAACAGCTGTGCCCTGTTTGAAAAAGGCCATTCCTCCGGTGCCCTGAACTGCATATTGCAGCCTCAAAACCAAATCTCACATCAGAAAATTCATTACAAACCTTGATAAATAAAAAATGAGAAAAAAGCCAAAGAAATGCAAGAATCCATAATGATATTAGGCTTGTTTTATTCGCATGGAAACCGGCTGCTCCCAGATTCATCCACCCCTCCAGCTGACTGCCTGTGGAATTCTGACTGAATTAACCTGAAAATCGCAGTGAAACTCAGTTTGGTAGCAATTAATATCTGTCACCTCAGCCAAAGCGTTCCATTTTATGTTCCAACACACAAAAACTCACCATGGTCGTGCTACCTGTAGATTTCTAAGCTTCCAAATCCTATTTCTTGTGGTTTTTATTTCATAATGGCTACTCTGCCCAAACTCTTGTTTGTATGGCATCAGAAAAGATAATTTGGGAAGGCAGACAGCAAAACCAACTCAGACCCAGAAAACCCATAATGATATTGGGCTGGATTTATTCGCAAGGATACCGGCTGTGCCCAGATTCATCCACCCCTACAGCTGACTGCCTGTGGAATTGTGACTGAATTCACCTGAAGTCAGCCGCGGCACCCAAAACAATGACGGGAAGCAAGAATTGGAGCAGGCCAACAGCTGTGCCCTGTTTGAAAAAGACCATTCCTCTTGTGCCCTGAACTCCATATGCCAGCCTCAAAACCAAAGCTCACATCAGAAAATTCATCACGAACCATGATAAATAAGAAAAAGGAGAAAAAAGCCAAAGAAATGCAAGAATCCATAATGATATTCAGCTTGATTTCATCACAAGGAAACCGGCTGTTCCCGGATTCATCCACCCCTCCAGCGGACTGCCTGTGGAATTCTGACGGAATTCACCTGAAAATCGCAGTGAAACTCAGTTTGGAGGCAATTACTATCTGTAACCTCAGCCAAAGTGTTCCATTTGATTTTCTAAAACACAAAAACTCACCTTGGTCGTATTACCTGTAGATTTCTAAGCTTTAAACGCATATTTGTAGTGTTTTTTATTTCATAATGGCTACTCTGCCGAAACTCTTGTTTGCATGCCATCAGAAAAGAAAATTTGGGAAGGAAGAAGGCAAAACCAACTCAGACCCAGCAAACATTTAGGAAATTGTCGCTCAAGAAACCAAAAGTCAGCTGAGGCACCCAAAGAAATGACAGCAAGCCAGATTTGGAGCAGGCCAACAGCTATGCCCTGTTTTAAAAAGAGTATTCCTCCGGTACCCTGAACTCCATATGCCAGCCTCAAAACCAAAGCTCACATCAGAAAATTCATTACAAACCATGATAAATAAGTAAAATGAGAAAAAAGCCAAAGAAATGCAAGAATCCATAATGATATTGGGCTTGATTGAGTCGCAAGGAAACCGGCTGTTCCCAGATTCATCCACCCCTCCAGCTGACTGCCTGTGGAATTCTGACTGAATTAACCTGAACGGAGGCAGTTAATATCTGTCACCACAGCCAACTTGTTCCATTTGATTTTCCAAAACACAAAATCTCACCTTGGTCGTGTTACCTGTATCTTCAAAAGCCTATTTGTTGTGTTTTTTATTTCCTAATGGCAACTCTATCCAAACTCTTGTTTGTATTGTGTCAGAATACAAAATTTGGGAAGGAAGAAGGAAAACCAACTCAGACCAAGAAAACATTTAGGATATTGATGCTCAAGAAACTTCAAATCGGCGGAGGCACCCAAAACAATGACGGCAAGCCAGAATTGGAGCAAGCCAACAGCTGTGACCTGATTGAATAAGAACCTTCCTCTTGTGCCCTGAACTCCATATGCCAGCCTCAAAACCAAAGCTCACATCAGAAAATTCATTACAAACCACTAAAATTAAGAAAAATGAGAAAAAGGCCAAAGAAATTCAAGATTTCATAATGATATTGGGCTTGATTTAGTCGCAAGGAAACCGTATATTCCCAGATTCATCCACCTCTCCAGCTGATGGCTGAGGAATATTGACTGAATTAACCTGAACGGAGGCAGTTAATATCTGTCACCACAGCCAAAGTGTTCCATTTCATTTTTCAAAACAAAATCTCACCTTGGTCGTGTTACCTGTAGCTTTCAAAAGCCTATTTGATGTGTTTTTTATTTCATAATGGCTATTCTGTCCAAACTCTTGTTTCTGTTGCGTCAGAATACAAAATTTGGGAAGGAAGAGGACAAAACCAACTGAGACTCAGAAAACGTTTAGGAAATTGCCACTCAAGAAACCTCAAATCGGCGGAGGCACCCAAAACAATGACAGCAAGCCAGAATTGGAGCAGGCCAACAGCTGTACCCTGATTGAAAAAGACCATTCCTCCGGTGCCCTGAACTCCATACTGCAGCCTCAAAACCAAAGCTCACATCAGAAAATTCATTACAAACCATGATAAATAAGAAAAATGAGAAAATAGACAAAGAAATGCAAGAATCAAGAATGATATTGGGCTGGATTTAGTTGCAAGGAAACCGGCTGTTCCCGGATTCATCCACCCATCCAGCTGACTGCCTGTGGAATTCTGACTGAATTAACCTGAACGGAGGCAGTTAATATCTGTCACCACAGCCAAAGTGTGCCATTTTATTTTCCAAAACACAAAATCTCACCTTGGTCGTGTTACCTGTATCTTCAAAAGCCTATTTGTTGTGTTTTTTATTTCCTAATGGCTACTCTGTCCAAACTCTTGTTTGTATTGTGTCAGAATACAAAATTTGGGAAGGAAGAAGGAAAACCAACTCAGACCCAGAAAACATTTAGGAAATTGCCACTCAAGAAACCACAAATCGGCTGAGGCACCCAAAACAATGACAGCAAGCCAGAATTGGAGCAAGCCAACAGCTGTGCCCTGATTGAAAAAGAACCTTCCTCTTGTGCCCTGAACTCACTATGCCAGCCTCAAAACCAAAGCTCACATCAGAAAATTCATTACAAACCATGATAAATAAGAAAAATGAGAAAAAAAGTCAAAGAAATGCAAGAATCCAGAATGATATTGGCCTTGATACTGTCGCAAGGAAACCGGCTGTTCCCAGATTCATCCACCCCTCCAGCTGACAGCCTGTGGAATTCTGACTGAATTAACCTGAACGAAGGCAGTTAATATCTGTCACCACAGCCTAAGTGTTCCATTTTATTTTTTCAAAACACAAAATCTCACCTTGGTCGTGTTACCTGTAGCTTAAAACACCTATTTGATGTGTTTTTTTATTTCATAATGGCTACTCCGCCCAAACTCTTGTTTGTATTGCGTCAGAATACAACATTTGGGAAGGGAGAAGGCAAAACCAACTCAGACCCAGAAAACGTTTAGGAAATTGCCATTCAAAAATCCAAATTCAGCTGAGGCACCGAAAACAATGACAGCAAGCCAGAATTGGAGCAGGCCAACAGCTGTGCCCTGTTTGGAAAAGACCATTCCCCTGGTGGCCTGAACTCCATATTGCAGCCTCAAAACCAAAGCTCACATCAGAAAATTCATTACAAATCATGATAAATAACAAAAATGAGAAAAAAGGCAAAGAAATGCAAGAATCCAGAATGATATTGGGCTTGATTCAGTTGCAAGGAAACTGGCTGTTCCCGGATTCATCCACCCCTCCATCTGACTGCCTGTGGAATTCTGACTGAATTAACCTGAAAATCGCAGTGAAACTCTGTTTGGAGGCAATTACTATCTGTCACCTCAGCCAAAGTGTTCCATTTTATTTTTCAAAACACAAAAGCTCACCTTGGTCGTGTTACCTGTAGATTTCTAAGCTACAAATGCCTATTTGTTGTGTTTTTCATTACAAAATGGCTACTCTGTCCAAAATCTTGTTTCTACTGCGGCAGAATACAAAATTTGGGAAGGAAAAAGGCAAAACCAACACAGACCCAGAAAACTTTCAGGAAAATGCCACACAAGAAACCAAATTTGGAGGGAATTAGAATCTGTCCCCTCAGCAAAAGGGTTCCATGTCATTTTCCAAAACACAGAAACACATCTTGTTCATATTGCCTACATTTCTCATTCTGAAAGGGCAATTTGATGTGTTTTTTTTTTCTTTCGTAATGGCTACTCTGTCCAAAATCTTGCTTGTATTGCATCAGAATACAAAATTTGGGAATAAGAAGGCAAAACCGACTCAGACCCAGAAAACATTTAGGATATTGGCACTCAAGAAACCACAAATCTCCTGAGGCACCCAAACAATGACAGCAAGCCAGAATTGGAGCGGGCCAACAGCTGTGCCCTGATTGAAAAAGAACCTTCCACTTGTGCCCTGAACTCAATATGCCAGCCTCAAAACCAAAGCTCACACCAGAAAATTCATTACAATCCATGATAAATAAGAAAGATGAGAAAAAAGCCAAAGAAATGCAAGAATCCATAATGATATTGGGCTTGATTTAGTCGCAAGGAAATCGGCTGTTCCCAGATTCATCCACCCCTCCAGCTGACTGCCTGTGGAATTCCGACTGAATTTATCAGAAAATCGCAGTGAAACTCAGTTTGGAGGCAATTAATATCTGTCACCTCAGCCAAAGTGTTCCATTTTATTTTCCAAAACAAAAAAAAATCATATTGGCGTGTTACCAGCAGATTTATAATCTGTAAATGTCTATTTGTTGCATTGTGTCAGAATACAAAATTTGGGAAGGAATAAGGCAAAACTAACTCAGACCCAGAAAAAATTTAGAAAATTGCCGCTCAAGAAACCAAAAGTCAGCTGAAACCCCAAAACCAATGACAGCAACCCAGAATTGGAGCAAGCTAACAGCTGTGCCCTGTTTTAAAAAGACCATTCTTCCGGTGCCCTGAACTCCATATTGCCATCTCAAAACCAAAGCTCACATCAGAATATTCATTACAAACCTTGATAATAAGGGAAATGTGAAAAAGTCAAATAAATGCAAGAGTCCTTTGTGATATTTGGTTGGATTTAGACACAAGGAAACTGGCTGTTTCCAGATTCATCAACCCCTTCCACAGACTGACTTTGGAATTCTGATGGAATTCACCTCAAAATCGCACTCACACTCAATTGGAAGGTAATTAGAATCTGTCCCCTCAGCAGAAGTGTTCCAAGTCATTATCCAAAACACAGAAACTCATCTTGGTCTTGTTCCCTGTAGCTTTTGAATCCTGAAAGGGCTTTTTGCCGTATTTTCTTTTTTTTCATAATAGCTACTCTGTCCAAAATCTTGCTTGTATTGCATCAGAATACAAAATTTGGGAATAACAAGGCAAAACCAACTCAGACCCAGAAAACATTTAGTAAATTACCACTCAAGTAACCACAAATCAGCTGAAGCACCCAAAACAATGACAGCAAGCCAGAATTGGAGCAAGCCAACAGCTGTGCCCTGATTGAAAAAGAACCATCCTCTTGTGCCCTGAACTCAATATGCCAACCTCAAAAACAAAGCGCACATCAGAAAATTCATTACAAACCATCATTTAACAAAAATGAGAAAAAAGCCAAAGAAATGCAAGAATCCATAATGATATTGGGATTGATTTAGTTGTAAGGAATCCGGCTATTCCTGGATTCGTCCACCCCTCAAGGTGACTGCCTGTGCAATTCTCACTGAATTAACCTGAAAATCACAGGGAAACTCAGTTTGCAGGCAATTAATATATGTCACCTGAGCCAAAGTGTTCCATTTTATTTTCCAAAACACAAAAACTCACCTTGGTCGTGTTACCTGTAGATTTCTAAGCTTCAAACGCCTATTTGTTGTGTTTTTTATTTCATAATGGCTACTCTGTCCAAACTCTTGTTTGTATTGAGTCAGAATAAAAAATTTGGGAATAAGAAGAAAAAACCGTGTCAGACCCAGAAAACATTTAGGAAATTGCCACTCAAGAAACCTCAGATTTGCTGAGGCACCCAAAACAATGACAGCAAGCCACAATTAGAGCAAGCCAACAGCTGTGCCCTGATTGAAAAAGAACATTTCTCTTGTGCCCGGAAGTTCTTATTGCAGCCTCAAATTCAAAGCTCACATCAAAAATTCATAACCAACCATGATAAATAAGAAAAAAGAGAAAAAAGCCAAAGAAATGCAAGAATCCATAATGATATTGGGCTTGATTTAGTCGTAAGAAATCTGGCTAGTCCTGGATTCATCCACCCCTCCAGGGGACTGCCTGTGCAATTCTCACTGAATTAACCTGAAAATCACAGTGAAACTCAGTTTGGAGGCAATTAATATCTGTCACCTCAGCCAAAGTGTTCCATTTGATTTTCCAAAACACAAAAACTCACCTTGGTCGTGTTACCTGTAGATTTCTAAGCTTCAAACGCCTATGTGTTGTGTTTTTTATTTCATAATGGCTACTCTGTCCAAACTCTAGTTTATATTGCGTCAGAATACAAAATTTGGGAAGGAAGAAGGCAAAACCAACTCCGACCAAGAAAACATTTAGGAAATTGCCGCTCAAGAAACCAAAAGTCAGCTGAGGCACCCAAAACAAGGACAGCAAGCCAGAATTGGAGCAAGCCAACAGCTGTGCCCTGATTGAAAAAGAACCTTCCTCTTGTGCCCTGAACTCAATATGCCAGCCTCAAAACCAAAGCTCACATCAGAAAATTCATTACAAACCATGATAATAAGAAAAATGAGAAAAAAGCCAAAGAAATGCAGGAGTTCTTAGTGATATTGGGCTTCATGTATTCCCATGTAAACTGCTGTTTCCAGATTCTTCCACACCTCCCAGCTGAGTGAATGTGTATTCTGACTGAATTAACATGGAAATCGCAGTGAAACTCACTTTGGAGGGAATTAGAAATTGTCCCCTCAGCAGAAGTGTTCCATGACATTTTCTAAAACACAAAAACTCACCTTGGTCGTGTTACCTATCGATTTCTAAGCTTCAAACGCGTAATGTTGTGTTTTTAATTTCATAATGGCTACTCTGTCCAAACTCTTGTTTGTATTGCGTCAGAATAGAAAATTTGGGAAGGAAGAAGGCAAAACCAACTCAGACCCAGAAAACATTCAGAAAATGTGGATCAAAAAACAACAACGCTGAGGCACCCAAAACCTTTAAAGCAAGACAGAATTGTAGCAAACCAATAGCTGTGCCCTGATTGAAAAAGAACCTTCCTCTTGTGCCCTGAACCCAATATGCCAGCATCAAAACCAAAGCTCACATCAGAAAATTCATTACAAACCATGATAAAAAGAAAAATGAGAAAATAGCCAAGGAAATGCAAGAATCCATAATGATATTGGGCTTGATTCAGTCACAACGAAACCGACTGTTCCCAGATCGATCCACCCTTCCAGCTGACTGCCTGTGGACTTCTGAATGAATTAACCTGAAAATCACAGTGAAACTCAGTTTGGAGACTATTAATATCTGTCACCTCAGCCAAAGTGTTCCATTTTATTTTCCAAAACCCAAAAACTCACCTTAGTCGTGTTACCTGTAGATTTCTAAGCTTCAAACGCCTATTTGTTGTGCTTTTAATTTCATAATGGCTACTCTGTCTAAACTCTTGTTTATATTTCTTCAGAATACAAAATTTGGGAAGGAAGAAGGCAAAACCAACTCAGAACCAGTAAACATTTAGGAAATTGCCACTGAGGAAACGACAAATTGGCTGAGGCACCCAAACCAATGACAGCAAGCCAGAATTTGAGCAAGGCAACAGCTGTGCCCTGATTAAAAAAGACCATTCCTCAGGTTCCCTGAACTCCATATTGCAGCCTCAAAACCAAAGAACACATCAGCAAATTCATTACAAACCATGATAAATAAGAAAAATGAGAAAATAGACAAAGACATGCAAGAATCCATAATGATATTGGGCTGGATTTAGTCGCAAGGAAACCGGCTGTTCCCGGATTCATCCACCCCTCCAGCTGACTGCCTGTGGAATTCTCACTGAATTCACCTGAAAATCACAGTGAAACTCAGTTTGGAGGCAATTAATATCTGTCACCTCAGCCAAAGTCTTCCATTTCATTTTCCAAAACACAAAACCTCACCTTGGTTGAGTTACCTGTAGATTTCTAAGCTTCCAACGCCTATTTGTTGTGTTTTTTATTTCATAATGGCTACTCTGCCCAAACTCTTGTTTGTATGGCGTCAGAATACAAAATTTGGGAAGGAAGAAGGCAAAACCAACTCAGACCCAGAAAACATTTAGGAAATTGCCGCTCAAGTAACCGAAAGTCAGCTGAGGCACCCAAAACAAGGACAGCAAGCCAGAATTGGAGCAAGCCAACAGCTGTGCCCTGATTGAAAAAGAACCTTCCTCTTGTGCCCTGAACTCAATATGCCAGCCTCAAAACTAAAGCTCACATCACAAATTTCATTACAAACCATGATAAATAAGGGAAATGTGAAAAAGCCAAAGAAATGCAAGGGTCCTTTGTGATATTTGGCTGGATTTAGACAGAAGGAAACTGGCTGTTTAAAGATTCATCCCCCCCTTCCACAGACTGAGTTTGGAATTCTGACTCAATTCACCTCAAAATCGCACTCACACTCAATTTGGAGGGAATTACTATCTGTCCCCTCAGCAGAAGTGTTCCATGTCATTTTCCAAAACACAGAAACTCATCTTGCTCATGTTGCCTGTAGATTTCTAATCCTGAAAGGGTAATTTGGTGTTTTTTTTTTCTTTCATAATGGCTACTCTGTCCAAAATCTTGCTTGTATTGCATCAGAATACAAAATTAGGGAATAAGAAGGCAAAACCAACTCAGACCCAGAAAACATTTAGGAAATTACCACTCAAGAATCCACAAATTGGCTGAGGGACACAAAAAAACGACAGCAAGCCAGAATTGGAGCAAGCCAACAGCTGAGCCCTGTTTGAAAAAGACCATTCCTCTGGTGCCCTGAACTCAATATGCCAGCCTCAAATCCAAAGATCACACAATAAAATTCATTACAAACCATGATGAATAAGAAAAATGAGAAAAAAGCCGAAGAAATGCAAGAATCCATAATGATATTGGGCTTGATTTAGTCTCAAGGAAACCGGCAGTTCCCGGATTCATCCAACCCTAAAGCTGACTGCCTGTAGACTTCTGACTAAATTAACCTGAAATTCGCAGTGAAACTCAGTTTGGAGGGAATATATAACTGTCACCTCAGCCACAGTGTTCCATTTTATTTTCCAAAACACAAAAACTCACCTTGTTCGTGTTACCTGTAGATTTATAAGCTTCAAATGCCTATGTGTTGTGTTTCTTATTTCATAATGGCTACTCTGTCCAAACTCTTGTTTGTATTGCATCAGAATACAAAATTTGGGGAGGAAGAAGGCAAAACCAACTCAGACCCAGAAAACATTTAGGAAATTGCTGCTCAAGAAACCTCAAATCGGCTGGGGCACCTAAACCAATGACAGGAAGCCAGAATTGGAGCAAGCCAACAGCTGTGCCCTGATTGAAAAAGAACCATTCTCTTGTGCACTGAACTCCATATTGCAGGCTCAAAACCAAAGCTCACATCAGAAAATTCATTATTCTGTCCAAACTCTTGTTTGTATTGCGTCAGAATACAAAATTTGGGAAGGAAGAAGGCAAAAACAACTCAGACCCAGAAAACATTTAGAAAATTGCCACTCAAGAAACCAAACACCGCTGAGGCACCCAAAAACTTAAAACAAGACAGAATTGGAACAAGCCAACAGCTGTGCCCTGATTGAAAAAGAACCTTCCTCTTGTGCCCTGAACTCAATATGCAAGACTCAAAACCAAAGCTCACATCAGAAAATTCATTACAAAGCATGATAAATAAGAAAAAAGAGAAAAAAGGCAAAGAAATGCAGGAGTTCTTAGTAATACTGGGCTTGATTTATTGCCATGTAAACGGCTGTTTCCAGATTCATCCACACCTCCCAGCTGAGTGTCTGTGGTTTCTGACTGAATTAACCTGAATATCGCAGTGAAACTCGGTTTGGAGGCAATTAATATCTGTCACCTCAGCCAAAGTGTTCCATTTTATCTTCCAAAACTCAAAAACTCACCTTAGTCTTCTTACCTGTAGATTTCAAAACTTCAAATGCCTATTTGTTTTGTTTTTTATTTCATAATGGCTACTCTGCCCAAGCTCTTGTTTGTATTGCGTCAGAATACAAAATTTGGCAAGGAAGAAGGCAAAACCGACTCAGACCCAGAAAACATTTAGGAAATTGCCACTCAAGAATCCAAAAGTCAGCGGAGGAACCTACAACAATGACAGCAAGCCAGAATTGGAGCAAGCCAACAGCTGTGCCCTGATTGAAAAAGAACCTTCCTCTTGTGCCCTGAGCTCAATATAGCAGATTCAAAACCAAAGCTCACATCAGAAAATTCATTACAAACCATTATAAATCAGAAAAATGAGAAAAAAGCCAAAGAAATGCAGGAGTTCTTAGTAATATTGGGCTTGATTTATTGCCATGTAAACGGCTGTTTCCAGATTCATCCACACCTCCCAGCTGAGTGTCTGTGGTTTCTGACTGAATTAACCTGAAAATCGCAGTGAAACTCGGTTTGGAGGCAATTAATATCTGTCACCTCAGCCAAAGTGTTCCATTTTATTTTCCAAAACTCAAAAACTCACCTTGGTCGTGTTACCTGTAGATTTCTAAGCTTCAAATGCCTATTTGTTTTGTTTTTTATTTCATCATTGCTACTCTGTCCAAACTCTTGTTTGTATTGCGTCAGAATACAAAATTTGGGATTAAGAAGGAAAAACCGTGTCAGACCCAGAAAACATTTAGGAAATTGCCACTCAAGAAACCAAAAGTCAGCTGAGGAACCCACAACAATGACAGCAAGCCAGAATTGGAGAAAGCCAACAGCTGTGCCCTGATTGAAAGAGAACCTTCCTCTTGTGCCCTGAACTCAATATGCCAGCCTCAAAAGCAAAGCTCACATCAGAAAATTCATTACAAACCATGATAAATAAGAAAAATGAGAAAAAAGCCAAAGAAATGCAGGAGTTCTTAGGGATATTGGGCTTGAATTATGGCCATGTAAACGGCTGTTTCCAGATTCATCCACACCTCCCAACTGAGTGTCTTTGGTTTCTGAATGAATTAACAAAAAAATTGCAGTGAAACTCGGTTTTGGAGGCAATTAATATCTGTTACCTCAGCCAGAGTGTTCAATTTTACTTTCAAAAACACAAAAACTTACCTTGCTCGTGTTACCTCTACATATAAAAGCTTCAAACGCATATTTGTTGTGTTTTTTATTTCATAATGGCTACTCTGTCCAAACTCTTGTTTGTATTACGTCAGAATAGAAAATTTGGAAAGGAAGAAGGCAAAACCAACTCAGACCCAGAAAACATGTAGCAAATTGCCGCTAAAGAAACCAAAAACAGCTGAGGCACGCAAAACAATGACAGCAAGCCAGAATTGCAACAAGCCAACAGCTGTGTCCTGTTTGAAAAAGACCATTGATCCGGTGCCCTGAACTCAATATGCCAGCCTCAAAACCAAAGCTCACATCAGAAAATTCATTACAAACCATGATAAATCAGAAAAATGAGACAAAAGCCAAAGAAATGCACGAGTTCTTAGTGATATTTGGCTGGATTTAGACACAAGGAAACTGGCTGTTTAAAGATTCATCCCCCCTTCCACTGACTGACTTTGGAATTCTGATTGATTTCACCTCAAAATTGCACTCACACTCATTTTGGAGGGAATTAGAATCTGTCCCCTCAGCAGAAGGGTTCCATGTCATTTTCCAAAACACAGAAACTAATGTTGATCATGTTGCCAGTAGATTTCTAATCCTGAAAGGGCAATTTCTGAGTTTTTTTTTTCTTTCATAATGGCTACTCTGTCCAAATCTTCCTTGTATTGCATCAGAATACAAAATATGGGAATAAGAAGGCAAAACCGACTCAGACCCAGAAAACATTAAGGAAATTGCCGCTCAAGAAACCACAAATCAGCTGAGGCACCCAAAACAATGACAGCAAGCCAGAATTGGAGCAAGCCAACAGCTGTGCCCTGATCGAAAAAGAACCATCCTCTTGTGCCCTGAATTCAATATGCCAGCCTCAAAACCAAAGCTCACATCAGAAAATTCATTACAAACCATGATAAATAAGAAAAAAGAGAAAAAAGCCAAAGAAATGCAAGAATCCTTAATGATATTGGGCTTGATTTAGTCGCAAGGAAACCGGCTGTCCCCAGATTCATCCACCCCTCCAGCTGTCTGCCTGTGGAATTCTGACTGAATTACCCTGAAAATCGCAGTGAAACTCAGTTTGGAGTCAATTAATATCTGTCACCTCAGCCAAAGTGTTCCATTTGATTTTCCAAAACACAAAAACTCACCTTGGTCATGTAACCTGTAGATTTTTAAGCTTCAAATGCCCATTTGTTGTGTTTTGTATTTCATAATCGGTACTCTCCCCAAACTCATGTTTGTATGGCGTCAGAATACAAAATTTGGGAAGGAGGAAGGCAAAACCAACTCAGACCCAGAAAACGTTTAGGAAATTGCCATTCAAAAATCCAAATTCAGCTGAGGCACCGAAAACAATGACAGCAAGCCAGAATTGGAGCAGGCCAACAGCTGTGCCCTGTTTGAAAAAGACCATTCCTCCAGTACCCTGAACTCCATATTCCAGCCTCAAAACCAAAGCTCACATCAGAAAATTCATTACAAACCATGATAAATAAGGGAAATGAGAAAAAGCCAAAGAAATGCAAGCCTGTGGAATCCTAACTGAATTAACTGAATTAATCTGAAAATCGCAGTGAAACTCGGTTTTGGAGGCAATTAATATCTGTCACCTCAGCCAGAGTGTTCAATTTTATTTTCGAAAACAAAAAATCATACCTTGGTCTTGTGACCAGTACATATATAAGCTTCAAACGCATATTTGTTGTGTTTTTTATTTCATAATGGCTACTCTGTCCAAACTCTTGTTTGTATTACGCCAGAATACAAAATTTGGGAAGGAAGAAGGCAAAACCTACTCAGAGCCAGAAAACATGTAGGAAATTGCCGCTCAAGAAACCACAAATGGACTGAGGCACCCAAAACGTTGAAAGCAAGCCAGAATTGGAGCAAGCCAACAGCTGTGCCCTGATTGAACTAGACCATTAATCCAGTGCCCTGAACTCCATATTCCAGCCTCAAAACCAAAGCTCACAAAAAAAAATCATTACAAACAATGATAAATAAGGGAAATCGGAGTAAGCCAAAGTAATTCAAGAGTCCTTTGTGGTATTTGGCTGGATTTAGACAGAAGGAAACAGGCTGTTTCCGGATTCATCAACCCCTTCCACAGACTGACTTTGGAATTCTGACTCAATTCACCTCAAAATCGCACTCACACTCAATTTGGAGGGAATTAGTATCTGTCCCTTCAGCAGAAGTGTTCCATGTCATTTTCCAAAACACAAAAACTCATCTTAGTCATGTTGCCTGTAGACTTCTAATCCTGAAAGGGCAATTTACTGTGTTTTTTTTTTTTTTTTCTTTCATAATGGCTACTCTGTCCAAAATCTTGCTTGTATTGCGTCAGAATACAAAATTTGGGAATAAGAAGGCAAATCCGACTCAGACCCAGAAAACATTTAGGAAACTGCAGAAAAAGAATCCACAAATCAGCTAAGGAATCCAAAACAATGACAGCAAGCAGAACTGGAGCACGCCAACAGCTGCGCCCTGATTGAAAAAGAACCTTCCTCTTGTGCCCTAAACTCAATATGCCAGCCACAAAACCAAAGCTCACATCAGAAAATTCATTTCAAACCATGATAAATAGGAAAAATCAGAAAAAAGCCAAAGAAATGCAAGTTTTCATAGTGATATTGGGCTTGATTTATTCCTATGTAAACAGCTGTTTCCAGATTCATCCACAACTCCCAGCTGAGTGAATAGGGATTCTGACTGAATTAACCTCAAAATGGCAGTGAAATTCGGTTTGGAGAAAATTAATATCTGTCACCTCAGCCAAAGTGTTCCATTTTATTTTCCAAAACAAAAAAACTCACTTTGGTCATGTTTCCTATAGATTTCAAAGCGTCAAACGCCTATTTGTTGTGTTTTTTATTTCATAATGGCTACTCTGTCCAAAATCTTGCTTGTATTGCATCAACATACAAAATTTCGGAAGGTAGAAGGCAAAGCCAACTCAGACCCAGAAAACATTTAGGAAATTGCCACTCAAGAAACCAAAAGTCAGCTGAGGCTCCCAAAACCATGACAGCAAGCCAGAATTGGAGCAGGCAATCAGCTGAGTCCTGATTGAAAAAGGCCATTCTTCCGGTACCCTGAACTCCATATTCCAGCCTCAAAACCAAAGCTGACATCAGGAAATTCATTACAAACCACGATACATAAGAAAAATGAGAAAAAAGCCAAGAAATGCAAGAAACCATAATGATATTGAGCTGGATTTAGTTGCAAGGAAACCGGCTGTTCCCGGATTCATCCAACACTCCAGCTGACTGCGTGTGGAATTCTGACTGAATTAACCTGAAAATTGCAGTGAAACTCAGTTTGGAGGCAATTAATATCTGTCACCTCAGCCAAAGTGTTCCATTTGATTTTCCAAAACACAAAAACTCACCTTGGTCTTGTTACCTGTAGATTTCCAAGCTTCAAATGCCTATTTGTTGTGTTGTTTATTTCATAATGGCTACTCTGTCCAAACTCTTCTTTGCATTGCATCAGAATACAAAATTTGGGAATAAGAAGGCAAATCCAACTCAGACACAGAAAACATTTATGAAATTGCCACAAAAGAAACCACGAATCTTCTGAGGCATCCAAAACAATGACAGCAAGCCGGAATTGGAGCAAATCAACAACTGTGCCCTGATTGAAACAGAACCATCCTCTTGTGCCCTGAACTCAATATGCCAGCCTCAAAACCAAAGCTCACATCTGAAAATGCATTACAAACCATTACAAATAAGAAAAATGAGAAAAAAGCCAAAGAAATGCAAGAATCCATAATGATATTGGACTTGATTTAGTCGCAAGGAAACCGGATGTTCCCGCATTCATCCACCCCTACAGCTGACTGCCTGTGGAATTCTGACTGAATTAACCTGAAAAATGCAGTGAAACTCAGTTTGAAGGCAATTAATATCTGTCACCTCAGCCAAAGTGTTCCATTTGATTTTTCAAAGCTCAAAAACTCACCTTGGTCATGATACCTGTAGAATCATAACCTTCAAACGCCTATTTGTTGTGTTTTTTATTTCATAATGGCTACTCAGTCAAAACTCTTGTTTGTATTGCCTCAGAATACAAAATTTGGGAAGGAAGAAGGCAAAACCAACTCAGACCCATAAAACATTTAGGAAATTGCCGCTCAAGAAACCAAAAGTCAGCTGAGGCACCCAAAACAATGACAGCAAGGCAGACTTGGAGCAAGTCAACAGCTGTGCCCTTTTTGAAAAATAACCTTCCTCTTGTGCCCTGAACTCCATATTGCAGCCTCAAAACCAAAGCTCACATCAGAAAATTCATTACAAACCATGATAAATAAGAAAAATGAGAAAAAAGCCAAAGAAATGCTAGAATCCATAATGATATTGGGCTTGATTTAGTCGCAAGGAAATTGGCTGTTCCCAGATTCATCCACCCCTCCAGCTGACTGCCTGTGGAATTCTGACTGAATTAACCTGAAAATCGCAGTGAAACTCAGTTTGGAGGCCATTAATATCTGTCACCTCAGCCAAAGTGTTCCATTTTATTTGCCAAAACACAAAACCTCATCTTGTCCTGTTACCTGTAGATATCTGAGCTTAAAACACCTATTTGATGTGTTTTTTATTTCATAATGGCTACTCTGCCCAAACTCTTGTTTGTATTGCGTCACAATACAAAATTTGGGAAGGAAGAAGGCAAAACCAACTCAGACCCAGAAAACATTTAGGAAATTGCCGCTCAAGAAACCACAAATCGGCTGAGGCACTCAAAACAATCACAGCAAGCCAGAATTGGAGCAGGCCAACAGCTGTGCCCTGTTTGAAAAAGACTATTCCTCCGGTGCCCTGAACTCCATATTGCAGCCTCAAAACCAAAGCTCACATCAGAAAATTCATTACAAACCATGATAAATAAGAAAAATGAGAAAAAAGCCAAAGAAATGCAAGAATCCATAATGATATTGGGCTTGATTTAGTCTCAAGGAAACCGGCTGTTCCCGGATTCATCCACCCCTCCAGCTGACTGCCCGTGGAATTGTGACTGAATTAACCTGAATATCGCAGTGAAACTCCGTTTGGAGGCAGTAAATAACTATCACCTCAGCCAAAGTGTTCCATTTGATTTTCCAAAACAAAAAAACTCCCCTTGGTCGTGTTACCTGTAGATTTCTAAGCTTCAAAAGCCTACTTGTTGTGTTTTTTATTTCATAATAGCTACTCTGCCCAAACTCTTGTTTGTATTGTGTCAGAATACAACATTTGGGAAGGAAGAAGTCAAAACCAACTCAGACCCAGAAAACATTTTGGAAATTGCCGCTCAAGAACCACTAATCGGCTGAGGCACTCAAAACAATGACAGCAAGCCAGAATTGGAGCAACCCAACAGCTGTGTCCTGTTTGAAAAAGACCATTGCCTCAGTGCCCTGAACTCTATATTGCAGCCTCAAAACCAAAGCTGACATCAGAAAATGCATTACAAACCATGATAAATAAGAAAAATGAGAAAAAAGCCAAAGAAATGCAAGAATCCATAATGATATTGGACTTGATTTAGTCACAAGGAAACCGGATGTTCCCGCATTCATCCACCCCTACAGCTGACTGCCAGTGGAATTCTGACTGAATTAACCTGAAAAATGCAGTGAAACTCAGTTTGAAGGCAATTAATATCTGTCACCTCAGCCAAAGTGTTCCATTTGATTTTTCAAAGCTCAAAAACTCACCTTGGTCATGATACCTGTAGAATCATAACCTTCAAACGCCTATTTGTTGTGTTTTTTATTTCATAATCGGTACTCTGTCTGAACACATGTTTGTATTGCGTCACAACACAAAATTTGGGAAGGAAGAAGGCAAAAACCTCTCAGACACAGAAAACATTTAGGAAATTGCCGCTCAAGAAACCAAAATTCAGCTAAGGCACCCAAAACAATGACAGCAAGGCAGACTTGGAGCAAGTCAACAGCTGTGCCCTTTTTGAAAAATAACCTTCCTCTTGTGCCCTGAACTCCATATTGCAGCCTCAAAACCAAAGCTCACATCAGAAAATTCATTACAAACCATGATAAATAAGAAAAATGAGAAAAAAGCCAAAGAAATGCTAGAATCCATAATGATATTGGGCTTGATTTAGTCGCAAGGAAATTGGCTGTTCCCAGATTCATCCACCCCTCCAGCTGACTGCCTGTGGAATTCTGACTGAATTAACCTGAAAATCGCAGTGAAACTCAGTTTGGAGGCCATTAATATCTGTCACCTCAGCCAAAGTGTTCCATTTTATTTGCCAAAACACAAAACCTCATCTTGTCCTGTTACCTGTAGATTTCTGAGCTTCAAACGCCTATTTGTAGTGTTTTTTATTTCATAATGGCTACTCTGCCCAAACTCTTGTTTGTATTGCGTCACAATACAAAATTTGGGAAGGAAGAAGGCAAAACCAACTCAGACCCAGAAAACATTTAGGAAATTGCCGCGCAAGAAACCACAAATCGGCTGAGGCACTCAAAACAATGACAGCAAGCCAGAATTGGAGCAGGCCAACAGCTGTGCCCTGTTTGAAAAAGACTATTCCTCCGGTGCCCTGAACTCCATATTGCAGCCTCAAAACCAAAGCTCACATCAGAAAATTCATTACAAACCATGATAAATAAGAAAAATGAGAAAAAAGCCAAAGAAATGCAAGAATCCATAATGATATTGGCTTTGAGTTAGTCGCAAGGAAACCGGCTGTTCCCGGATTCATCCACCCCTCCAGCTGACTGCCCATGGAATTGTGACTGAATTAACCTGAATATCGCAGTGAAACTCCGTTTGGAGGCAGTAAATAACTGTCACCTCAGCCAAAGTGTTCCATTTGATTTTCCAAAACACAAAAACTCCCCTTGGTCGTGTTACCTGTAGATTTCTAAGCTTCAAAAGCCTACTTGTTGTGTTTTTTATTTCATAATAGCTACTCTGCCCAAACTCTTGTTTGTATTGTGTCAGAATACAACATTTGGGAAGGAAGAAGGCAAAACCAACTCAGACCCAGAAAACATTTTGGAAATTGCCGCTCAAGAACCACTAATCGGCTGAGGCACTCAAAACAATGACAGCAAGCCAGAATTGTAGCAGGCCAACAGCTGTGCCGTGTTTGAAAAAGACCATTGCCCCAGTGCCCTGAACTCTATATTGCAGCCTCAAAACCAAAGCTGACATCAGAAAATGCATTACAAACCATGATAAATAAGAAAAATGAGAAAAAAGCCAAAGAAATGCAAGAATCCATAATGATATTGGCTTTGAGTTAGTCGCAAGGAAACCGGCTGTTCCTGGATTCATCCACCCCTCCAGCGGACTGCCTGTGGAATTCTGACAGAATTAACCTGAAAATCGCAGTGAAACTCAGTTTGGAGGCAATTAATATCTGTCACCTCAGACCATTTTATTATCTAAAACACAAACACTCACCTTGCTCGTGTTACCTGTAGATATCTAAGCTTCAAAAGACTATTTGTTGTGTTTTGTATTTCACACTGGCTACTCGCCCCAAACTCTTGTTTGTATGGCGTCAGAATACAAAATTTGGGAAGGAAAAAGGCAAATCCAACTCAGACTCAGAAAACATGTAGGAAATTGCAGCTCAAGAAACCAAAAGTCAGCTGAGGCACTCAAAACAATAACAGCAAGCCAGAATTGGAGCAGGCCAAAAGCTGTGCCCTGATTGAAAAAGACCATTCCTCCGGTGCCCTGAACTCCATATTGCAGCCTCAAAACCAAAGCTCACATCAGGAAATTCATTACAAACCATGAAAAATAAGGAAAATGAGAAAAAAGCCAAAGAATTCCAAGAATGCATAATGATATTGGGCTTGATTTAGTCTCAAGGAAACCGGCTGTTCCCGGATTCATCAACCACTGCAGCTGACTGCCTGTGGAATTCTGACTGAATTCAGCTGAAAATCGCAGTGAAACTCAGATTGGAGGCAATTAATATCTGTCACCTCAGCCAAAGTGTTCCATTTTCTTTTCCAAAACACAAAAACTCACCTTGGTCGTGTTACCTGTAGAGTTCTAAGCTTCAAACGACTATTTGTTGTGTTTTTTATTTCATAATGGCTACTTTAACCAAACTCTTGTTTGTATTGCATCAGAATACAACATTTGGGAAGGAAGAAGGCAAAACCAACTCACACCCAGAAATCATTTAGGAAATTGCCGCTCAAGAAACCAAAAGTCAGCAGAGGTACCCAAAGCAATGACATTAAACCAGATTGGAGCAAGCAAAGAGGTGTGCCCTGATTGAAAAAGAACCATTCTCTTCTGCACTGAAGTCTATATTGCAGCCTCAAAATAAAGCTCACATCAGAAAATTCATTACAAACCATGATAAATAAGAAAAATAAGAAAAAAGGCAAAGAAATGCAAGAATCTATAATGATATTGGGCTTGATTCAATCACAAGGAAACCGGCTATTCCCAGATTCATCCACCCCTCCAGCTGACTGCCTGTGGAATTCTGACTGAATTCACCTGAAAATTGCAGTGAAACTCAGTTTGGAGGCAATTAATATCTGTCACCTCAGCCAAAGTGTTCCATTTTATTTTCCAAAACACAAAAACTCACCTTGCTCGTGTTACCTGTCGATTTCTAAGCTTCAAATGACTATTTGTTGTGTTTTTTATTTCATAATGGCTACTCTGCCGAAACTCTTGTTTGTATTGCGTCAGAATACAAAATTTGGGAAGGAAGAAGGCAAAAACCTCTCAGACACAGAAAACATTTAGGAAATTGCCACTCAAAAGACCAATAATTGGCTGAGGCACCCAAAACAATGACAGCAAGCCAGAATTAGAGCAGGCCAACAGCTGTGCCCTGTTTGAAAAAGACCATTCCTCTGTTACCCTGAACTCCATATTGCAGCCTCAAAACCGAAGCTCACATCAGAAAATTCATTACAAACCATGATAAATAAGAAAACGAAGAAAAAAGCCAAAGAAATGCAAGAATCCATAATGATATTGGGCTTGATTTAGTCGCAAGGAAATTGGCTGT
The DNA here is from genome assembly GCF_964237555.1 of Oryctolagus cuniculus. Classification (NCBI taxonomy): domain Eukaryota; kingdom Metazoa; phylum Chordata; class Mammalia; order Lagomorpha; family Leporidae; genus Oryctolagus; species Oryctolagus cuniculus. The sequence goes on from NW_027208330.1 coordinate 145,146, forward strand.
TCCCAGATTCATCCACCCCTCCAGCTGACTGCCTGTGGAAATATGACTGAATTAACCGGAAAATCGCAGTGAACCTCAGTTTGGAGGCAATTAATATCTGTCACCTCAGCCAAAGTGTTCCATTTGATTTTCCAAAACACAAAAACTCACCTTGGTCATGTTTCCTGTAGATTTCTAAGCTTCAAACGCCTATTTGTTGTGTTTTTTATTTCATAATCGGTACTCTGTCTGAACTCATGTTTGTATTGCATCACAATACAAAATTTGGGAAGGAAGAAGGCAAAAACCTCTCAGACACAGAAAACATTTAGGAAATTGCCGCTCAAGAAACCAAAAGTCAACTAAGGCACCCAAAACAATGACAGCAAGGCAGAATTGGAGCAAGTCAACAGCGGTGCCCTTTTTGAAAAATAACCTTCCTCTTGTGCCCTGAACTCGATATTGCAGCCTCAAAACCAAAGCTCACATCAGAAAATTCATTACAAACCATGATAAATAAGAAAAATGAGAAAAAAGCCAAAGAAATGCTAGAATCCATAATGATATTGGGCTTGATTTAGTCGCAAGGAAATTGGCTGTTCCCAGATTCATCCACCCCTCCAGCTGACTGCCTGTGGAATTCTGACTGAATTAACTTGAAAATCGCAGAGAAACTCAGTTTGGAGGCCATTAATATCTGTCACCTCAGCCAAAGTGTTCCATTGTATTTTCCAAAACACAAAAACTCACCTTGGTCGTGTTACCTGTAGATTTCTGAGCTTCGAACGCCTATTTGTAGTGTTTTTTATTTCATAATGGCTACTCTGCCCAAACTCTTGTTTGTATTGTGTCAGAATACAACATTTGGGAAGGAAGAAGGCAAAACCAACTCAGACCCAGAAAACATTTTGGAAATTGCCGCTCAAGAAACCACTAATCGGCTGAGGCACTCAAAACAATGACAGCAAGGCAGAATTGGAGCAGGCCAACAGCTGTGCCGTGTTTGAAAAAGACCATTCCTCCGGTGCCCTGAACTCCATATTGCAGCCTCAAAACCAAAGCTCACTTCATAAAATTCATTACAAACCATGAAAAATAAGGAAAATGAGAAAAAAGCCAAAGAATTCCAAGAATGCATAATGATATTGGGCTTGATTTAGTCTCAAGGAGACCGGCTGTTCCTGGATTCATGGACCACTGCAGCTGACTGCCTGTGGAATTCTGACTGAATTCACCTGAAAATCGCAGTGAATCTCAGTTTGGAGGCAATTAATATCTGTCACCTCAGACCATTTTATTATCCAAAACACATAACCTCACCTTGGTCGTGTTACCTGTAGATTTCTAAGCTTCAAACGCCTATATGCTATGTTTTTCATTACAAAATGGCTACTCTGCAAAAACTCTTCTTTGTATTGCGTCAGAATACAAAATTTGGGAAGGAAGAAGGCAAAATCAACTCAGACCCAGAAAACATGTAGGAAATTGCCGCTCAAGAAACCACAAATCGGCTGAGGCACTCAAAGCAATGACAGCAAGCCAGAATTAGAGCAGACTAACAGCTGTGCCCTGATTGAAAAAGACCATTCCCCCGGTGCCCTGAACTCCATATTGCAGCCTCAAAACCAAAGCTGACATCACAAAATTCATTACAAACCATGATAAATAAGAAAAATGCGAAAAATCCAAAGAAATGCAAGAATCCATAATGATATTGGGCTTGATTTAGTCACAAGGAAACGGGCTGTTCCTGGATTCATCCACCCCTCCAGCTGACTGCCTGTGGAATTCTGACTGAATTAACCTGAAAATCGCAGTGAAACTCAGTTTGGAGGCAATTAATATCTCTCAAATCAGCCAAAGTGTTCCATTTTATTTTCCAAAACACAAAAACTCACCTTGGTCGTGTTACCTGTAGATTTCTAAGCTTCAAACGCCTATGTGTTGTGTTTTTTATTTCATAATGGCTACTCTACCCAAACTCTTCTTTCTATGGCGTCAGAATACAAAATTTGGGAAGGAAGGGGGCAAAACCAACTCAGACCTAGAAAACATGTAGGAAATTGCCGCTCAAGAATCCACAAATCGGCTGAGGCACTCAAAAGAATGACAGCAAACCAGAATTGGAGCAGGGCAACAGCTGTGCCGTGTTAGAAAAAGACCATTCCTCCGTTACTCTGAACTCCATATTGCAGCCTCAAAACCAAAACTCACATCAGAAAATTCATTAGAAACGATGATAAATATGAAAACGAAGAAAAAAGCCAAAGAAATGCAAGAATCCATAATGCTATTGGGCTTGATTGAGTCACAAGGAAACCAGATGTTCCCGGATTCATCCACCCCTCCAGCTGACAGCCTGTGGAATTCTGACTGAATTAACCTGAAAATCGCATTGAAACTCTTTTTGGAGGCAATTAATATCTGTCACCTCAGCCAAAGTGTTCCATTTGATTTTCCAAAACACAAAAACTCACCTTGGTCTTGTTACCTGTAGATTTCTAAGCTTCAAACTCCTATTTGTTGTGTTTTTTATTTCATAATGGCTACTCTGCTGAAACTCTTGTTTGTATTGCGTCAGAATACAAAATTTGACAAGGAAGAAGGCAAAAGCAACTCAGACCCAGAAAACATTCCGAAAATTGCCGCTCAAGAAACTCAAATAAGCTGAGGCACCCAAAATAAAATGACAGCAAGCCAGAATTGGAGCAGGCCAACAGCTGTGCCCTGTTTGAAAAGGACCATTCCTCCGGTGCCCTGAACTCAAAATGCCAGCCTCAAAACCAAAGCTCACATCCGAAAATTCATTACAAACCATGATAAATAAGAAAGATGAGAAAAAAGCCAAAGAAATGCAAGAATCCACAATGATATTGGGCTTGATTTAGTCGCAAGGATACCATCTTTCCCGGATTCATCCACCCCTCCAGCTGACTGCTTGTGGAATTCTGAATGAATTAACCTGAAAATCGCAGTGAAACTCAGTTTGGAGGCAATTAATATGTGTCACCTCAGCCAAAGTGTTCCATTTGATTTTCCAAAACACAAAATCTCACCTTGGTCGCGTTACCTGTAGATTTCTAAGCTTCAAACTCCTATTTCTTGTGTTTTTTTTTATTTCATAATGGCTACTCTGTCCAACCTCTTGTTTGTATGGCGTCAGAATACAAAATTTGGGAAGGAAGAAGGCAAAACCAACTCAGACCCAGAAAACATTTAGGAAATTGCCGCTCAAGAAACCAAAAGTCAGCTGAGGTACCCAAACCAATTACATTAAACCAGAATTGGAGCAAGCAAAGAGCTGTGCCCTGATTGAAAAAGAACCAACCTCTTCTGCCCTGAACTCCATCTTCCAGACTCAAAACCAAAGCTCACATCAGAAAATTCATTACACACCATGATAAATAAGAAAAATGAGAATAAATCCAAAGAAATGCAAGATTCCATAATGATATTAGGCTTGATTTAGTCGCAAGGAAACCGGTTGTTCCCAGATTCATCCACCCCTCCAGCTGACTGCCTGTGGAATTCTGACTGAATTAACCTGAAAATCACAGTGAAACTCAGTTTGGAGGCAATTAATATCTGTCACCACAGCCAAAGTTTTCCATTTTATATTCCAAAACACAAAAACTCACCTTGGTCATGTTACCAGTAGATGTCTAAGCTTCAAACGCCTATTTGTTGTGTTTTTTGTTTCATACTGGCTACTCTGTCTAAACTCTTGTTTGTATTGCGTCAGAAGCAACATTTGAAGGAAGAAGGCAAAACCAACTCAGACCCAGAAAACATTTAGGAACTTGCCGCTCAAGAAAGCAAACTCAGCTGAGGCACCCAAACCAATGACAGTAAGCCAGAATTGGAGCAAGCAAAGGTCTGTGCCCTGATTGAATATGGCCATTCCTCCGGTGCCCTGAACTCCATCTTGCAGACTCAAAACCAAAGCTCACATCAGAAAATTCATTACAAACCATCATAAATAAGAAAAATGAGAAAAAAGCCAAAGAAATGCAAGAATCCATAATGATATTGGGCTTGATTCAGTCGCAAGGAAACCGGCTGTTCCCAGATTCATCCACCTCTCCATCTGGCTACCTGTGGAATTCGACTGAATTAACCTGAACATCGCAGTGAAACTCAGTTTGGAGGCAATTAATATCTGTCACCTCAGTCAAAGTGTTCCATTTGATTTTCCAAAACACAAAAACTCACCTTGGTCGTGTATTCTGTACATGTATAACCTTGAAATGCTTGTTTGTTGTGTTTTTTATTTCATAATGGCTACTTTGACCAAACTCTTGTTTGTATTGCGTCAGAATACAAAATTTGGGAAGGAAGAAGGCAAAACCAACTCAGACCCAGAAAACATTTAGGAAATTGCCACACAAGAAACCACAAATCAGCTGAGGCACCCAAAACAATGACAGCAAGCCAGAATTGGAGCAAGCCAACAGCTGTGCCCTGATGGAAAAAGGCCATTCCTCCGGTGCCCTGAACTCCATATTGCAGCTTCAAAACCAAAGCTCACATCAGAAAATTCATTACAAACCATGATAAATAAGAAAAATGAGAAAATAGACAAAGAAATGCAAGAATCAAGAATGATATTGGGCTGGATTTAGTTGCAAGGAAACCGGCTGTTCCCGGATTCATCCACCCATCCAGCTGACTGCCTGTGGAATTCTGACTGAATTAACCTGAACGGAGGCAGTTAATATCTGTCACCACAGCCAAAGTGTGCCATTTTATTTTCCAAAACACAAAATCTCACCTTGGTCGTGTTACCTGTATCTTCAAAAGCCTATTTGTTGTGTTTTTTATTTCCTAATGGCTACTCTGTCCAAACTCTTGTTTGTATGCCGTCAGAATACAAAATTTGGGAAGGAAGAAGGCAAAACCAACTCAGACCCAGAAAACATTTAGGAAATTTCCACTCAAGAAACCAAAAGTCAGCTGAGGCTCCCAAAATAATGACAGCAAGCCAGAATTGGAGCAAGCCAACAGCTGTGCCCTGATGGAAAAAGGCCATTCCTCCGGTGCCCTGAACTCCATATTGCAGCTTCAAAACCAAAGCTGACATCAGAAAATTCATTACAAACCATGATAAATAAGACAAATGAGAAAAAAGACAAAGAAATGCAAGAATCCATAATGATATTGGGCTGGATTTATTCGCAAGGATACCGGCTGTTCCCAGTTCATCCACCCCTCCAGCTGACTGCCTGTGGAATTGTGACTGAATTCACCTGAAAATCGCAGTGAAACTCAGTTTGGAGGCAATTTATATCTGTCACCTCAGCCAACGTGTTCCATTTGATTTTCCAAAACACAAAACCTCACCTTGGTCATGTTACCTGTAGATTTCTAAGCTTCAAATGCCTATTTGCTGTGTTTTTCATTACAAAATGGCTGCTCTGCCCAAACTCTTGTTTGTATGGCGTCAGAATACAAAATTTGGGAAGGAAGAAGGCAAAACCAACTCAGACCCTGAAAACATGCCGGAAATTGCTGCTCAAGAAACCAAAAGTCAGCTGAGGCACGTAAAACAATGACAGCGAGCCAGAATTCGAGCAGGCCAACAGCTGTGCCCTGTTTGAAAAAGGCCATTCCTCCGGTGCCCTGAACTGCATATTGCAGCCTCCAAACCAAATCTCACATCAGAAAATTCATTACAAACCTTGATAAATAAAAAATGAGAAAAAAGCCAAAGAAATGCAAGAATCCATAATGATATTGGGCTTGGTTCAGTCGCAAAGGAAACCGGCTGTTCTCGGATTCATCCACCCCTCCAGCTGACTGCCTGTGGAATTCTGACTGAATTAACCTGAATATCGCAGTGAAACTCCATTTGGAGACAGTAAATAACTGTCACCTCAGCCAAAGTGTTCCATTTGATTTTCCAAAACACAAAAACTCACCATGGTCGTGCTACCTGTAGATTTCTAAGCTTCAAAATCCTATTTCTGTGGTTTTTATTTCATAATGGCTACTCTGCCCAAACTCTTGTTTGTATGGCATCAGAAAAGATAATTTGGGAAGGCAGACAGCAAAACCAACTCAGACCCAGAAAACCCATAATGATATTGGGCTGGATTTATTCGCAAGGATACCGGCTGTGCCCAGATTCATCCACCCCTACAGCTGACTGCCTGTGGAATTGTGACTGAATTCACCTGAAGTCAGCCGCGGCACCCAAAACAATGACGGGAAGCAAGAATTGGAGCAGGCCAACAGCTGTGCCCTGTTTGAAAAAGAAAATTCCTCTTGTGCCCTGAACTCCATATGCCAGCCTCAAAACCAAAGCTCACATCAGAAAATTCATTACAAACCATGATAAATAAGAAAACGAAGAAAAAAGCCAAAGAAATGCAAGAATCAATAATGATATTCAGCTTGATTTCCTCACAAGGAAACCGGCTGTTCCCGGATTCATCCACCCCTCCAGCGGACTGCCTGTGGAATTCTGACGGAATTCACCTGAAAATCGCAGTGAAACTCAGTTTGGAGGCAATTACTATCTGTAACCTCAGCCAAAGTGTTCCATTTGATTTTCTAAAACACAAAAACTCACCTTGGTCGTATTACCTGTAGATTTCTAAGCTTTAAACGCATATTTGTAGTGTTTTTTATTTCATAATGGCTACTCTGCCGAAACTCTTGTTTGCATGCCATCAGAAAAGAAAATTTGGGAAGGAAGAAGGCAAAACCAACTCAGACCCAGCAAACATTTAGGAAATTGCCGCTCAAGAAACCAAAATTCAGCTGAGGCACCCAAAGAAATGACAGCAAGCCAGATTTGGAGCAGGCCAACAGCTATGCCCTGTTTGAAAAAGAGTATTCCTCCGGTACCCTGAACTCCATATGCCAGCCTCAAAACAAAAGCTCACATCAGAAAATTCATTACAAACCATGATAAATAAGTAAAATGAGAAAAAAGCCAAAGAAATGCAAGAATCCATAATGATATTGGGCTTGATTTAGTCGCAAGGAAACCGGCTGTTCCCAGATTCATCCACCACTCCTGCTGACTGCCTGTGGAATTCTGACTGAATTAACCAGAAAATCGCAGTGAAACTCACTTTGGAGGCAATATATATCTGTGACCTCAGCCAAAGTATTCCATTTGATTTTGCAAAACATAAAAACTCACCTTGGTTATGTTCCTTGTAGATTTCTAAGCTTCAAAGGCCTATTTGTAATGTTTTTTAATTCATAATGGCAACTCTGTCCAAACTATTGGTTGTATCGTGTCAGAATACAATATTTGGGAAGGAAGAAGGCAAAACCAACTAAGATCCAGAAAACATTTAGTAAATTGCCACTCAAGAAACCAAAAGACAGCTGAGGTACCCAAAACAATGACAGCAAGCCAGAATTGGAGCATGCCAACAGCTGTGCCCTGATTGAAAAAGAACCTTCCTCTTGTGCCCTGAACTCAATATGCCAGCCTCAAAACCAAAGCTCACATCAAAAAATTCATTACAAACCATGATAAATAAGAAAAATGAGAAAAAAGCAAAAGAAATGCAAGAATCCATAATGATATTGGGCTGGATTTAGTCGCCAGGAAACCGGCTATTCCCGGATTCATCCACCGCTCCTGCTGATTGCCTGTGGAATTCTGACTGAATTCACCTGAAAATCGCAGTGAAACTCAGTTTGGAGGCAATTAATATCTGTCTCCTCAGGCAAAGTGTTCCATTTGATTTTCCAAAACACAAAAACTCACCTTGGTCGTGTTACCTGTAGATTTCTAAGCTTCAAACGCCTATTTGCTGTGTTTTTCATTACAAAATGGCTACTCTGCTCAAACTCTTGTTTGTATTGCATCAGAATACAAAATTTGGGAAGGAAGAAGGCAAAACCAACTCAGACGCAGAAAACATTTAGGATATTGCCGCTCAAGAAACCACAAATCATCTGAGGCTCCCAAAACAATGACAGTAAGCCAGAATTGGAGCAGGCCAAGAGCTGTGCCCTGTTTGAAAAAGACCATTCCCAGCCGGCTCCGAGGCTCATAAAGCTAATCCTCCACCTAGCGGCCCCAGCACACCAGGTTCTAGTCCCGGTCTGGGTGAGGATTCTGTCCCGTTTGCCCCTCTTCCAGGTCAGCCCTCTGCTGTGGCCAGGGAGTGCAGTGGAGGATGGCCCAAGTGCTGGGGCACTGCCCCCCATGGGAGACCAGGAAAAGCACCTGGCTCCTGGTTCCTGCAATTTGATCAGCGCGGTGCGCCCGCCGCAGCACACTGGCCGCGGCGGCCATTGGAGGGTGAACCAACGGCAAAGGAAGAAATTTCTCCCTGTCTCTCTCTCTCACTGTCCACTCTGCCTGTCAAGAAAAAAAAAAAAAAAAGGAAAAAGACCATTCCCCCGGATCCTGAACTCCATATTGCAGCTTCAAAACCAAAGCTCACCTCAGAAAATTCATTACAAACCATGATAAATAAGAAAAATAAGAAAAAGGCCAAAGAAATGCAAGAATCCATTATGATATTGGGCTTGATTCACTCGAAGGAAACAGGCTGTTCCAGGATTCATCCACCCCTGCAGCTGACTGCCTGTGGTATTCTGACTGAATTAACCTGAAAATCACAGTGAAACTCAGTTTGGAGGCAATTAATATCTGTCACCTCAGCCAAAGTGTTCCATTTGATTTTCCAAAACACAAAAACTCACCTTGGTCGTGTTACCTGTAGATTTCTAAGCTTCAAACGGCTATTTGTTGTGTTTTTTATTTCATAATACCTACTCTGTCCAAACTCTTGTTTGTATTGCATCAGAATAGAAAATTTGGGAAGGAAGAAGGCAAAACCAACACAGACCCAAAAAACATCTAGTAAATTGACACACTAGAATCCACAAATTTGCTGAAGCACTCAAAACATTGACAGCAAGCCAGAATTGGAGGAGGCCAACAGCTGTGCCCTGATTGAAAAGAACCATCCTCTTGTGCCCTGAACCCAATACGCCAGCCTTAAAACCAGAGCTCACATCAGAAAATTTATTACAAACCATGATACATGAGAGAAATGAGAAAAAGCCAAAGAAATGCAAGAATCCATAATGATATTGGGTTGATTTAGTAGCAAGGAAACCAGCTGTTCCTGGATTCATCCACCCCTGCAGCTGAATGCCTGTGGAATTCTGATGGAATTAACCTGAAAATCGCAGGGAAACTCAGTTTGGAGGCAATTAATATCTGTCACCTCAGCCAAAGTGTTCCATTTGATTTTCCAAAACACAAAAACTCACCTTGGTCGTGTTACCTGTAGATTTCTGAGCTTCAAACGCCTATTTGTTGCACTTTTTATTTCATAATAGCTACTCTGTCCAAACTCTTGTTTGTATTGCATCAGAATACAAAATTTGGGAAGGAAGAAGGCAAAACCAACTCAGACCCAGAAAATATTTAGGAAATTACTGCTCAAGGAACCAAAAGTAAGCTGAGGCATGCAGAACAATGACAGCAAGACAGAATTGGAGCAAGCCAACAGCTGTGCCCTGATTGAAAAAGAACCATTCTCTTGTACCCTGAAATCCATTTTGCAGCCTCAAAACCAAAGCTCACATCAGAAAATTCATAACAAACCATGATAAATAAGGGAAATGTGAAAAAGCCAAAGAAATGCAAGAGTCCTTTGTGATATTTGGCTGGATTTAGACACAAGGAAACTGGCTGTTTCAGGATTCATCCCACCCTTAAACAGACTGACTTTGGAATTCTGATTGAATTCACCTCAAAATTGCACTCACACTCAATTTGGAGGAAATTAGTATCTGTCCCCTCAGCAGAAGGGGTCCATGTCTCTATCCAAAACAAAGAAACTCATCTTGATTGTGTTGCCTGTACAGTTCTAATCCTGAAAGGCCAATTTG